>NC_040039.1:2263545-2302193 GCF_003713205.1 Coffea eugenioides
ATTCCCCCCACACCTGAATCATGCTTGCCCTCAAGCATAAGAACAGCAATTGAACACCAAACTTTTGACAATGGCTATTGCTCTAACTATCATATTGCCAAGATACCCAGAAAAACATATATCAAGCATCACAGTTAAGATCCAAGAAAAATCACTCCGGTTAGCTTCTCAACCACCAACTTCTCCAATTTAAAGCAAACTAATCTAAGGAAAAGGAATGGTTGCTCACATCTATCAGTAAATGGTCCAACTATTAACCAAAATCTCAACATTAAGTCCATAATTCGGCAAGCTGACTTTTATTACACACTAACACAACCTTCCCTTTTTTTCACTTTTTTTTTTTTGGTAACAAAAGACTTAGTCGCTAGCCATTTGAGCTTTTTGACGCGAACTCCAACATTGGCCAGATGAAGGAGCCCGGTTACTCAGCTTCTATCGCCACGTGACCACGTACTCATAGCAATTACTACTTTTTGACGCGAGAATCAACACTTTTAGGTGAAAATCCCCGGTTACTCAGTAGTAACTACTAGCGGAGTACTGTCAACTCTTATTTATAACCAAATAACACAATATCTAAAAACAACACATGAATAACAGAAGCCAGCCTCAAATTTCCAAACATGAAGAACTAGAATTAATAATTGGACCAATTCACAAGAAAAATGCCAATAATCATTCCCTATACCTAGAAAAGTTAACTAAAAATTAGAAAAGTCAAGTAATTATTGATATTCACCAAAAAGATGTTCCTGAACTCAACCACCTTAACTCAATACCTTTTTATCAATAAACTTGGCAATAGCAGAATTAGAAACAACAATCCAACATCAAACTTGGTATTCAAATAAGAACTGACCACTAGAAAGAAAAAGAAAATAAAATAAATGAAAGATAGGCAAAAACTAACTAAAAATAAAGGACAAGCCCCTAGAAACTACAAACAAAAAAAATACTAGCATCCCAACTGATCTCCCCCCCACACCTAAATGACACATTGCCCTCAATGTGATAATGTAAAAGCAGAAGGAAGGAGAGGGGCAACGGTACTTCCCTGAAGTCATCAAAATAGGGGCGGTTTAGGTGGAAATACGCGGCCAGGTTCTTAGGGATTGGAGCCACCTGGTTGGCGATATGCATTACTCGCTCATCCACTGGGCATCAGCGGCCATCGGTGGGAGAGGCCACTTACAATAACAAATTTAAATAGCCAGTGGTGCCTCCCTCCCGTAGAACAACTCAGAGCACTATAATCAAATATCCCAACAATACAGCAATTTCAATCAATACTCACTGGTGGCCCCAGTTGGGTCAAATGCAGGAACAATGTAGTCCAAACTCGCAACAAATGCTCTAAAGATTTAGCAATTGAATCAATAGGTAAAATACTCCCAGCAAGTCAATTAGACGCCACCAACAGCAATAAGCAATGGAAGTGGCACAGTAGCCTTCCAATTCAACAAACAAATGAAGAAAAAATACCCAACCAAAGGCACTTCAAGGGACGCAAGACAGAAATCAGCAAAGTAGAACTCAAGTGATACCAAAAATAACCTCGACAAAGCAGTGAATTCAACCAATTTGAATACGTAGAATACCGTCAGAAATGCCTCCCAAAGATCAACAGAGAGCGACAAAAATTGTCCACCCAAAATCTGTCCAAATGGCTCCAATTGGATAAGAAATTACACAACTCAACCAACCGAAATTAGCAAATGAGCCAAGAAACCGTCAAAACCAGCAATAGTAGTTCAAATTTTGGACTACAACTAAATCAAAATGTTTGGCAGTTTTCGATCAAGTAGCCCACCAACTAGAACCAAGTGGCAGCAAATGTAGTTATAATACCCCAACCAGTACCACTGGTGCATCCCTCAGATAATGAAGCAACATAAACGGCCACCCCAATCAAGAAAATGGAAACTTCAGGCACCTAAGGACTAGGCGAAAATCTCAACAAAGCAGCTATTACAAACAATAAGCAATGGTGGTCCGAATATTAGTCAATGCAGAAATCATGCAACTCAAAATCTCGGCAAGTGCTCCAATGAGCTTAGCAATTGAAATCACAAAACTGAATACTCCCCAAACAAGGTACTTAGAGTCAACCAATGGCAATACTAATTCAACAAACCAATCCAGAAAATTACTCAACTAAAGGTGCAATAGAGGTCTCAAGCAGCCAAAACCCCCAAATAATGCCCAACAATTCGATCAATACCAGAAAATCACCCCAAACAATGTAACAGTTAAACTCCACGGGCCAGGGACGTCCAACCAGTTTTACTCGAACCAACTAGGAGCAGTGCGAGTGACTAAACAACGCAACAAATTTCAGCAATTGGACACAAACCCACCCAAAATCTCAACAACTGTCTCCAATTGGACAGTTAAATACCCAGTTAAACCCACCAAAATTAGCAAATGACCCAAGAAACCAGCAATTCCAGCAACTAATGGTAAGAATCGAGAGACAGTTCAGGCACCAAAACTCAAGAATCGAATAGGCAGTCCAGCACAGAGGATTAAGAACTGGAAAGCAACACTGCAACCAGTACCACTGGTGCACAGACAGGAAAGAATTAAATTCAATGGCAGTAACACAACCGCAAGAACTTAAACTTTAAAATTAATCAACCAGTACCACTGGTGAGTCACAGGGAAAAATTAATCAACCGGCCAAAAATTCAAATAATAGCAGAAAATATCCCCACTATGTCAGCAATTAAACCCAACTCTGTTCAAAATTTACCCTAGAAAATGCCCAAATTATCACCTTCGTCTATCCATCAAGAAATTCAACCACAACTTTCAGAGAGTGAAACTAATTTGGGGAAGAATTCAATACCTCCACCTGTCAAAGAAATTTGACAGGTGGCTTGCGCTGTGTGGACTGGCGGTGGAGCTTGGAGGTGCAGAGGTGGAGCTGGCTGGAGGGCGGCGCGGGTTGAAGCTGGGGCGCGACGGAGGAGGTGCACGTGAGGCGGATGAGCTGGGGTTGAGGTGACGTGCGGTAGAGAGAGGGAGAAATAGGCGGGGCTCGTGGGCTGTCGCGATGGCAGCGGCGGAGTGGCGAGCTGAGGCGGCGGCTTCTCGCGCAGGTGAAGGGCTGAAGAGCTGGTGGTGAGGCGCAGCTGGTCAGTGAAGAGAGGCGCAGCGAGCTCCTGGTGGCGGTGGAGGCGCGCGAGCTCAGGAGGAGCTGCGCGTGATGGGGAAGGGAGCCGCGGCGTGCGGCGGACGAAGCTGGAGGAGGCGCACGGTGATGGAGCAGGCCGTGGGTGGGGTGCGGCGAGCTAAGCTGAGGGGGCGGCGCTCCTGGAAGGTGAGAGTGGAGGAGAGACGCGGCTTGGCCGCGAGCTGATGGCGTGCGATCTGATGGCATGGAGCATGGAGGCTGCGGCTGAAGTAGAAAAGGACAGGGGGAAAGGGAAAGCAGCGGGGAAGAAGAAAGAAAGAAAAAGAAGAAAGAAAGAAAGAAAAGAAAAGAAAGAAGAAAAGAAGAAAAAGAAAATAAAATGTTTTTTTTTTTTTTAACTAGTCTTACCGAAATTCTCCAAAAATTGAAATTGCTTTTGTAAAAAAAAAAAATTTTTTTCTCTTTTTTTTTTTTTTTAGTAAAAAAAAATTTTTTTCTCTTTTTTTTTTTTTTTAGAATAAGGAGCCTCTGGCCTAGGCGTGGGCACGTCTAACTGCTATAGAGTCCGCAGATCCTGAATGAAAATTCCTTTCACTCAAGCGTGACCACTTGGTGTGGGCGCGTCTAACTACTATAGAGTCTGCAGATCCTGAACGAAAATTCCTTTCCCTCAGGCGTGACTACGTGGCGTGGGCAGGTCTAACTGCTATAGAGTCCGCAGAACCTGCACGAAAATTTCTTCCCCTCAGGCGTGACCACCTGACGAGGGCACGTCTAACTGTTATAGAGTCCGCAGATCCTGAACGAAAATTCCTTTCCCTTAGGCGTGATCACCTGGCGTGGGCATGCTTAACTACTAATTTCCTGCCACCAAACATCAAACTATTAATTGACACTAACACTTAACTAAAACTTCAAAAATGCATGAAAACTGAAACAAATAGTTTTGGGTTGCCTCCCAAGTAGCGCCTTTCTTTAATGTCTTTGGCTAGACATTGTCCTGTTTATTCATGGAGGATAAAATCGCGTAGCTCGCTTCAGTGCTTCATCTTCTATGTAATCCTGATAGCCCTCGTAAATGGAGTAATTCTTGACCACCCGAGCTACGGTCTTCCATGGATTAGTAGATGGCGCCAAACAAACAAGTGATGATCTTAAATCTTCACTTACTCCTCCATCACGAGCACTTATTGGTTCGGAATATTTTGCCATCATGACTCTTAACTCATTCCTGGCATGAAATTCAAAATCGTCTGGTATAATAAAATCAATCTCACTAACAGGAATTAAAGAATAAGAGTCAGGAAAACATTGATCAAGGAATGGAGGAGATGTCACCGTATTTGGAGATTGTTCACTGGATTCATTCACTTGAACCATTTGATGTTGGGGTCTCAATTTTTGCTCTTCAACTTTCTTTTCAACTGCATCTTTAGATTCTTCTTCTTGAGATTCTTGCAATACCATGTCATTTGTCAGAATAATTGCACTCTTATCTTCCTCATGGTCGATAATAGTCGGTGAGGGCAATTCTTCATAAACTGGAGAAATCAATTTGTTTGTTTTAAATGCCCATTCACGCCTTGCTTCTTTCATCTCTTTATTCATCCTTTGTGTCTCCTGTTGAAGTTGATGTACCTCCTGTTGAATTTGATATATGTTAGTAGCTATTAATTCAACCATTTCTTCAAGAGACATACCTGACATGGATGACGGTTCTTGAGACTCATACTGCTGAAAATTCATTGGCTGCTGAAAATTCATTGGCCCTGTTGTATAATCATAACTGGAGTTATCCCACCATTCTTGATCATACCCGTTTGGATTAGGGTTATACCACGTTTGAGACCAGGGTGAAAAATCTCCATAATTATTGAATGGGACACTCAGATTATCTTGATATTCGGGGCACATACCGGTTGAATGATCCCTGGCATAACAAATTTCATAGGTTGCAGCAGCCATTCTTTTTTTAATAGAGTTTATTGCCTCTAAATATGCAAACTTAGAAAAACAATCAATCTCATTGCCTTCCCCGAAAACAAAATCCAGTATATCACCAAAATATGGAGTGTTAGAAGCCATAAACTATATAATAAAAAAATAAAATAAAAATAAAAACAAGATGAACTCAAAAAAAAAATAAATTAATCTGGCACCAGTCCCCGGCAACGGCGCCAAAAAATTGACAGGTGCCGAACCTGTGCAATAATAAATACCTGCTCAAATAAAATACAAATTCTGTATATAGCGGTAAGCAGGGTCGAATCCACAGGGACTGGGGATAATTTAATTTCTTCTCAAATTCCAGATATGGGGGGTTTTTGGAAATGAGAGTAACTAAATTACTTGGAATAAAATAAAATAAAATAAAATAATTACAACTCAAATAACTAACTATCACAATAAAAATAATAATGGACGAACTCTAGCCAAGAGACAACTTCGGAGATGGTTCACTTAATTCGATCACAGATGCAAGGATTATTCCAGTTACTATATGATAAATTAGTTATAGTTATCATACACGCGATAAACAACCAACTCTTCCTCAATTTGTCGATAGCCAAGGTACGACCGTTGACTATTTCTCTAATCAGGAAATAACCCTAGGTACGACCATAGAAGTTCAATTCCCTAATTGCATGAATAATTAGAAGAGTCTAATTCTAACCAATCAACACGCTACGAGGGTCTCTTTAAGTTAGCCCGTCTATCCCCCTGACACAAATCCAATCATGCCAGTTGCCACCAGTTTAGAATAATTAAACAATTACGGATTTAACTATCCTAATTGGCTTCAGGTTATTGAATTAATCTAGAATCCGGGCCCTGGATAATCGAATAATAAAACAACCATACGAATATAAAGCAGAAGATAGACAAATACCAGTGAATAATGGAAATAAATAAAAACTAATTCGATCTCACAAATTTAGTAGAACCAAATCTTCCGTTGTTCTTGACTAGACAAATTTAGCCACGCCTCATGAGAAAATCTTCAAGTAATTCCACTGAGGTCCAGGCCATCAAAAGAGCCAAGAAAGAAACGAAAAAACTAAAAACTATCCTAAAGCTTCGATAAGAACTAAAGATAAAAAGTATTCATCCCCTGATCTCCATCCGTGTACTTGTTTTTAAAGCCAAAGAGGACTAATGCCTCTCCTAGTGCGTGGATCCCGCCGAATTGAGAGTCAAAGTCCAAGAAGGAAACTCTGCCGAATTGAGAGAAAACCAAATCACAAGGTGGGTCCTGCCGAATTGCTTCTTGTTTCCCATCTCTGTACGTTACTTCTCCTAAAGGCCAAATGAAGAAAAAGCCTTTTCTCCTCTCGTGGTCCCCACCGAAATTGGGAAGCTAAAAGAAATACAAGAAGAAAGCTCCGTTGATGTTTTAGGACTCTTGGTCCGCGGCTACTAGTCAGCCAGGAGCAAAGACCACGGCAATCCGTCTCCTCTTGTGGGCCAAGTCCATGGGACTTTCTTCTTAAGTCTCCCACTTATGGAGCAAGTCCCTCCTTTTTGGTAATTTTCTGCTTCATTACTGAAATTGATTCCAAATACCAAATATGAGTAAATATCAGCAATTAACACAATATTTGTCAGGGATAGAAGGGCAAATTAATAATAAAAATACTAACAAATTATACCCTATCATGTACGTAAGATAAAAATGTGATTAAAAGATGTATTCATGAAAAACCATACAGAATTATACAAAAGGATGCAGAATTATACAGAAACAGGGAAGTAAGGAAAGCGATTTGGTGGGAACTAACCATACAGAATTCTGGCAATAGGTAATCTGAATAGAACTTGGACAATGAAATTTATTTGTCCTTCATGTTTCAAATCTTGATGTCATCCTGCAACACAAGATATTGTAAAGATTATTTAATTAGAACGATCTTGTTTTGTGGGATTAAGTTGTAAGAACATGCTTTCGTGCTGAAGTATCTGATAAAGTGTCAAGTTGGCGCTTTATCTTCTTGAGCGCTGCCAAGACGTCTTTCATATTCATCCGATCCTGTCGGCACTCAGTGCTGCAACTTAAAGCCAAATTGAAGATCATTGAAATGATAGTTGCAGTGGGTAGAGATTTTACAATCCAACTCTTCAGGCTCAAATCTTCACTGAACATTTCATCACTCGGCTTCATTCTTGAAAATGTTTCCATCAGAACTATGCCAAAACTATATACATCAATTCTCGTTGACACCAGCCCTTCAAGTCCATATTCTACAAGATAAGGACAATCTATCACAGTTAAACGGAAAATCAACTGAAAAGAAATCAATTGACAAATAATTCATATACAAAACAAATATAAAATCAAATAAAAAGAAGTCAAACATGTTCAACCTGGTGCCATGTATCCAAGCGTTGCAAGAGTCTCGGTATGCAGAACACTATTGCCTTCATCCAGAAACTTTGTGATACCAAAATCACTTACATGAGCAATCATGTTTTCATCCAGCAATAAATTGCTAGGCTTCAAATCACAATGAACCACCGGTGTTACATAACCAAAATGGAGATATTCCAATGCCGAAGCAACATCCACCATTATGCTTATTCTTTGCACTAAATCCAAGCAATGGTCATTGGAGTACAACAAATTCTCAAGGCTCCCATTTGACATATAATCAACCACCAAGGCTTTGAAGTCCAGGTTAGAGCAACTACCAATCACTTTAGTTAGGTTTCTATGGCGAAGGTTGTGCAGTACTTCACATTCTGTATCAAAACTCTTAGAAGTAATTTCTACTAGCAAAGAGAAAACTTTCACAGCAACAAGTGTCCCATCTGTTAGAGTACCTTTATATACAGATCCAAAACTTCCTTTGCCAAGTAAATTGCTTTCATCATAACCATCGGTTGCTTGAACAAGGTCATAATACGAAATCCATTTAGGCACTCCCATGGATAAATCGGTATTTCTTGAAGTTTCATCCTTCCTTCGGCATCTCAGAAATAAAATTACCATGATTGCAGCAATTACAATTGCTGCAATACTTGATACAATGCCTGATATTTGGAGTATTTTCTTTCGACTGTGAATCCGAGGAGAACTACAAGGAGGAACATGAAATCTTTGAGCACCACACAAGTCATCATTACACATGAATGATTCGTATGTGAAGGTCTTGAAAGGACCACTAGAGGGAATTTCTCCTGTCAAGTGGTTGAAAGATAGATTAATGTATCTGAGATATAAAAGTGTCTCCAAGGACTTTGGGATTGGACCTGAGAGATTATTATTGGATAGGTCCAGAATTTCCAAGCTTAACATATGACGGAGTGACTCTGGTATAGTTCCTTCAAGTCTATTGTGTGCTAAAGAAAGGCTGGCTAATCTTTCCAAACCCCCAATTGAACTTGGAACTTTCCCATTAAGGTGATTTCTTGATAAATCCAGATCCGCTAATGCCTGCAAATTTTGAATTTCTTGAGGCAGGGAGCCAGTCAAAGCATTAGATGACAGATTCAAGGCCAAGAGATTATTGAGGTTACACAAACTAGCAGGTATGCTCGAGTTTAATAAGTTCCAACCGAAGTTAACTTCCCCCAAAGAAGTAATATTGCTTAAGTTCCAACCGAGGTATTGACCACCTGAAGTTGATTTTGGTCTAGATATAATGCGTATAAGCTGTTTAAGCCACAAAGACACTCTGGAACAGAACCACCCAATTGGTTATCTTCAAAATATAGAACTTGGAGATTTTGCAAACCTTTGATTGCCAGAGGAATGGATCCACTCAACTGATTTCCACGTAGACTCAAAATCCATAGATTGCTCAAGTTCCCAATTTCTTCTGGAATTTTCCCCTTGATTTCACAACTATATGCATATAGTCTTTCCAAAGAAGTTGAAAGATTCCCCACAGATATTGGCAGAAAACCATGCAATGGATTGTCACCGATTGATAAATCTTTTAGATAACTGCAATTTGTCAAGTGACTGATGAAGCTCAATTCTGTTGACGAAGGTTCAGTTGTCAGATGATTTCCAGCGAGATCTAGACTAGTTAGAAGCCTTAGATCCCCAAGAGAATTGGGAATTGGACCACTGAATTTGTTTCCGGCCAATTGTAAAATACTCAATTGAGATACATTGGAGATCGAGTCTGGTATCACTCCATCAAACTTATTCACATTGAGATAAAGCTCCTCAAGGTTTATCAATCCATAACCAACAGTTGATGGAATATTCCCCGAAAAACTATTGTTCATAAGGTCCAGCACTTGTAGTGAAGAGATGTTGAATATTTGAGTTGGTATAGAACCAGTTAGGCTATTGTTGCTCAAACTGAGTAATTCCATAAGCTTTAGGTGTCCAAGCTTTGGCGGAATTGAACCTGTAGACTTGTGACGTTTACAAATGTTAATGCAGTGGATGAATTTGAAACCTAATACAGTCTGATTAAATAATGTTGGCACAGGAACAGCAAAATAATGACTTCAAATAATTTCTCAGAATACAAAAAGCTAGGATGGTACCGCTTAATTCGTTGGAGCCAAGATCCAGTTCGTCGAGCATCGTCAAGTTCCCAAATCCTTCTGGTATCACTCCACTAAATTTGTTGCTATAGATCGACAGGTTTTGGAGTTTCGAACATTGTGTCAATTGTGCCGGCAGGACGCCAGCAAACGCGTTGAAGCCAAGTCGAGCCGCGCGAGTCTTTGAAGATTTAGGCACATGCTGACCGTAAGACTTCCAGATAGGCTATTACCTTCAAAAGACAGTCTCCAATGAGGAAATATTGATCATCTCCACCGGCAAAGGACCTGAAAGCTGATTGTAGTTCACGGTTAAAGTTTTCAATTGACAGAATTAGTCTCTCTAGGTTGGACATGTTGGAGATAGAAGGCGGGATAGAACCTGCAAAGCTGTTGTTCTTGAGAGAAAAGTAATGAAGTTTTTGCAAGGAACCGACCCAAGAGGGAATAGATCCACCTAGCTTGTTGTCGGTGAGATTAAGGACCCGCAGCCTGCGCAAATGGGTCAATTCATGGGGAAGTTCTCCTTGGAAGTTGTTCCAGCTCATATCCAGCGACACTAGAAAGGACAGATTTCCCAGTTGGGGAGGAATTGTGCCAGTAAGACCCAAGTGACCCCTCTCCAGTTACAAACTGGGTTGCAAGGGACCAGTTTTTTGCCAGAATTTGATGCGGATCTGAAGTGATTTTATCTCTCAAATCAACAAGTGCTAATTGATCAGTGGTAACGTTTGTGGTGGTCATGGCTAAGTTAGCTAAAACATAACTTAGCAAGGAGAGTCCAACTCCAATGGGGGAAATAGCAGTAGTACGTTCTTCTTCATGACTATATACACAAGTTTGTAGATTTACTAGAAAGAAGTGGTTGAAGTTTCGACTTGTCTTTTTGTGTCCGAATTAAGTCCAATCTCAGATTTTCTTATAGTAGTTTTCTTTCAAATTGAGTTCCTATTCTCAGCAATTCCAATTTATGGAAATCTTCAGCAGGTGAGTGATGACACTGCTCTTGAGCATTATTATTTTCTGGGGAAGTTTCAATAGCGTAAATTTTTGACTGCTATTTTCTCTGCATGCATTGAAGAAGGAACAAGACTTCAAAATTTTTCTCCAGGGCCGCGTAGAGACTAGAAAGAAGATATTTATTATTACAATATAGACACTATTCAAAACCAGTTGTATCACACACAGAAATCTGGGGTGCTGTCATGGAATTGAATTTAGAATGGCTAAAAACTGTTGATACTTTTGTCCTGGAAGAATTGCTTCTTGCAATATGCCACACTCTATAAATAGGATAAATTACAAATACCTCCCCTGTAGTTTAACTTCTTACTAGATTCTCATTATGGTTTGAAAATGGCCACACAACCTGTCCTTGAGTTCTAGCTAATTAAAACTCATTCTGAGAAGGAGAGTCATAATTATTTAAAAGGTTGATACTGATCGATGCAACCCATCTCAATTATAATACCATCAAAAATTGATGATAAATATTACAACGCATAACTAGTATTTGAAAAGTGCACTTGAAAAATAATTGATAAGACATTTTTTATCTTCTCGAGTCTGCGTATTGTTGTCTATTTATTCTACGATAACTTAATTTGTCAATTGTTGTAAATGAAACATTTTGCTTTGATCCTAATCTTGTCGTGTATATGTGATCACGCACAATGCATATTGAATTATGTAGAGCCATTATGATTAGAGCCTTAAGCTCTTAAAATCACAAACCAAACACAGCTAATAAGAAACATTAATTAGGGAAGTCTCCCCTTTCTTCCTTTCCTCTTATAAGACACGAAATCTTTTCTTGAACTAAAAAATAAAATCATTACGATTCTAGTTCTTCAGGCAATTGAGGCAAGGCAAATTACTTATATAGTGAGTGAGTTAGGTGTGCACTTCTTACAACTATTGTTTATATGGAGAGTATGATGTTTGGAATACTGGGTATCAAGCGCAGTGTTAGAAAATAATACTAGTATAATTTTATAAAAAGGAAAAAAAAATGAATAGTCACATAAATATGGCTAGATATGCATTAGTAACCTATTTAAACATTGTTTCACCACTATATTGTCTTCCTAACCATCTTGCATCACAAATTTGCAATTTCAAGTTGTACTGCTCTCAACCCTTATTTAACTGGAGTTAACAAGTTGTACTCTTACAGTTATTCGGATGGACATAGGTGCCAAACCGGCCGAGATTCATCTTTGTGGACGTCAAGTTTTAGGCCTAGATTTGGGTAGATCTGATTTTCAAAAATTCAACAACCCAAATTATGATACACCACTTGACAATAACAGCATCTAATGCACATAATAACAGCATCAATTCTAATGCACACAAGCAAGAATGATAGCATCTAATGCACATACAAGGACAAACAGACAATAATAGCATCAATTCTGTCCTATTGAAACTTGGCAATCAACTTTTCTTTCAAATTTAGGTAAATTGCACATGTATGTTTATTGATTAACAAATTCCTGCAAGTATATTGGGTCAATCGTAGTAATAAAAATCACTTAAAGTAATTTAAAAGTCAAACCCACAGGAACGAGTTAATTTTTTAATTTAATTATTCTAATAAATTGCAAAAGTTAAATCTCAAAGATTTTAAATTACTCATTAAGAAGCAAAATAAATGATCAATCCAAATAAAAGAATGGTTGAGAAAACAATAGACGAGAGCTTAGGGATTTCGGTTTTAACCCAAAATTTGAGTCAATTTTCCTGTTAATTTAACCCAAAATTTGACTTCTGCCCTAATTGGTAGCCTAGAAAGGACCACCAATTACCTCCTTCTCAAATGTAGATATAACTTGAGAAAAATTATTGTTAGACATTTTCTTGCTCATGTACTACTGCACATAATGCATACAAACAGTGATTTCGAGTTAAGACTAATGGATGAGTGTTTACAAAGACACTTTCATTTTTGTAGAATTTGTTCATGCATATGTGCGTATATGACAAAATATCTTGATCCTAGAAATGCTTGTACTCCAACTCCAAATTTCGGTTTTAACATGGCCACATGAGCAGAAAAACTACAAAGTTTATTGACCGTTTGAATCAGCCAGCATCAGCAGTAATGCCATGGTTTCGCCTCTCAAGTCCTTTGACCTACTTGTTTTGAGTTTTGTAATGAAGGTCGTAATATTAATAAAATAAATGATGCACTAGTCAAAAAAAAAGTGGAAAAGTCTTAGGTACACTATAAGTTCATCGTCACATCATTCCCCAAAAAAAAAAAAAAAACTAATGAATCAGATATGTACACATGAAATTCGTGTACTACGGCACAATCTTCTTGAAATTTTAGCATCTGTCAATTATTTCTCTAATCTTACTTAGCCCATTTTTCCCTGCTCCATTGATTTGGTAGGTTTCCATGAAGGACAACAAGAAAAACACAATGTTTTAAAGATCGGATCGTTAATTGAACCGGTGAAGTAAAAGGGTCGAGGTTCAATCAGTCGGACCGGTTCAACCCCGGTTCAATGAATTTTTTAAAAAATAATTTATATAAATATATATATGCACAAAATAAGACATGTAATGGACTAATTTAATACTTTATATGATGAAAAGTTTACTATTTTTGAATAACTTGGATTTTTAAAAATAAATTTTTTAAATTATAGGTTAAAACAAATAAATTTTATCTCAATTTCAATTATATCTAAATCTAACCCAAAAATATCACAATATTTTGAAATTATACAAAATTCATATATATGAGAATTTAGACATTGTGAACTTAAATTTTAATTTACGTTTTGGGATTTAGAAATTGCAATTTAAAAAAGAAAGTTTGGAATTCGAAGGAAGTCAAGAGAATTGAAAATAGAAATGCAAACTTGATAAGAAACAAAAAATGAGATAAAAGTGAGTGGTTGTGGCATTAAATAATTTGGGTTAAAGAAAAATAAATTTTTTTTAGCTTTTTTCAATTTAATGGACAAAAACAAAATTGAAAAATGGAAGAAAACATCAATAAATTAAAAATAAAGAGGTTTGATTAAAAAGGGGGTGACAAAAGAAAAGAGGATAGAGAGAGAGAGAGAGAGAGTTGAAAATTAAAAAGAAAGAGTCATGAGAGAATGAGATTATATAACAAAAATGGAAAAAAGAAATATGAGTGTTTGTTTTATACAAATAAGTTATCAACCAAAACTAATAAGATGTGATGGTGCAACGGTTACTACATTGGTCTTCTATTACAAAGTTCTAGAGTTCGAATCTTGATAGCTGCATTTTGCAAAACTAAAAAAAAAAAAAAAAAAAGAAGGAAAGTTGAAAACCGAAAAACCACCGATTCAATTCGGTTCGGCGGTTTTTATGGTTTGACCGATTTTCTGACAAAGTCAACCATAACATAGAACCGGACTGATGCCATGGCCGGTTCGCAGTTCAATCGGTCAAACCCACTGGTCGGCCCGGTTTTCAAAACACTGGAAAAAACAAGATGGTAGATTTACTAGAGAAAAGTGGTTGAAGTTTCGACTTGTACTTTTGTGTCCGAATTAAGTCCAATCTCAGGTTTTCTTATAGTAGTTTTCTTTCAAATTGAGTTCCTATTTTCAGCTGTTCCAATTTATGGAAATCTTCAGCAGTTGAGGGATGATGCTACTCTTGAATGTGGTACAAGTCTTGCAAGATGGAAATTCAACTACAGCATTATTATTTTCTGGGGAAGTTTCAATAGCGTAATTTTTTGACTGCTATTTTCTATGCATGCATTGAAGAAGGAACAAGACTTAAAATTTTTCTCCAAGCACGCATAGAGACTAGAAAGAAGTTATTTATTATTACAACATAGAGTTGGATCACACACAGAGAAATCTAGGGTCCTGTCATGGAAATGAATTTTTTTTTTTTGTCAAATGTCAACTTGTATATATGAGTAATAATTACGGTTATGTCTGCACAGCAGAATTACAAAAGACTGGCAACTGCCAGGAAGTCATTGTGGGCTTCTCTATTAAGCCACACAGGGAAGGATTGCTTCCACCTAGTTTCTTGAATCAGGTTAATAGCTAACTTAGCTAAACCATGGCTACACATATTCATTTCTCTCCTAATGTGAAAGAAAGTACATTTCCAAAAGGAACAACTCAGCTGTCTGATGTCTTCAATTAGCATGTCCATTGAGGTTAGGCCTTGGCATCCTGTATTGATTCTATCCACAACAGCTTTGCAATCAGACATAATCAATAAAGATGTCATGTTTTCCTCTATGGCCTTGCCCAAGGCTGTTCGAATGGCTATAGCCTCCATTTCTGCTGCATCTTTGGCTCTTGTGTGTGGGATGGACCAAGTTACAAGTATCCTGCCATTGTTAACTTTAGCAATAATCCCCACTCCTGCTTTAGCTTTGCCCTGGTGACAGGTTGTCAGCCTGTGCAATAATAAAAACCTGCTCAAACTAAAAGTAAATTTCTATAGATAGTGGTAAGCAGGGTCGAATCCACAGGGACTGGGAGTATTTGTTCCTTTCCAAATTCACAGTGACAAGGGGGTATTTTTATATCAGGGGTAAAATTTAAACAATTCAACTAAAAGTAAAATAATAAAAATAAAATAGCTAACTAGAAATTAAATAACAATTTACTAAAATCAAATGAGTGATAATTAAGGATCTAGCCAAGGAATAACTTTAGCAATGGTGCACCTAATTGATCATTGAAATAAAGGCAATTCCAATTATTTATCAATAAATAGGTTATAACTACCAAACAAGCGATGGCAGTTAACCCCTCCTTACTGTGTCGGTGATCAAGGTACGCCCGTTAATCACTGCCCTAATTGAGAAATAATTCTAGGTACGCCCGTAGAATTTAATTCCCCAATTGCCTTACGTATTAGAGGAGTCCTATTCTAACCAAATAACGCACTACCAGGGTTATCTTAGATTAGCCCGCGTATTCCCCTGACACAAACCCAATCATGCCAGTTATCACTATTTTGAGACAATTAAACAATTACGGATTTAACGTCCCAATTGACAATAGATTATCCAATTAACTAATTATCCGGATCCAAGACAATCAATCAACTAAATAATCATAAGCACTGTAACCAGGGAATATGCGAATACCAATAAATAAAAGGAAAAGATTAAATTAAATCGATCTCACAATTTTTAGGTGAATCAGAGCCTTCGTTGCTCCTTGACTAAAGTGGTGAAATTAGTTCATGTTCGATGAACAAAGCCCATACAAAAGTGGAAAGAAAGCAGCGGCCATCTCCCTAATTGAGAAAAGTTCAAACCGTTCAATTGGCGAAGGAAAACGTAAAATACAGAAGATGACGAAGTCCTCCAATGGCTCCTGACATGCGTAGGAGGAATCCACTAAAAATCAAAAGGAGAAAGTCCCAAAACAAAAGCTAAGTTAAAGGTCCTAATTGCGCCTGACATACCAAAAGATATAGCTACTATATAGCTAGCCAGGAAAAGTCAACCAAAAACTAAGCTAAGTTTTCTTTTGCTCCTGCCATGCCCGCAGGAGGTTTCCTACTCAAAGGCCTAAAAGGAAAAATCTAATGCTAAGCTCCGAACCCTCCTTTTATTCTGCACAATTTTCCTCTATATAGTCCTGCTCCTTGCGGCGGCTCCTAGAGAAAAGAACCCTTGGCCAAAATGATCGAAAATGGCTTGTGTCACTTTTTTCCAAAAATGCCCTTCCAAGCCTTCTATTTTATTTCTTTCCCAATGACTGTCAAAATAGCAGTGATTGTGATATTTTTGATCTACTCCCTGAAATATATATAAATTACGAAAAGTGAGTAGAATCTAATAATTAATTCACATCAACTCAGGTAATAGGGAAAATTAATAATAAAATAAATAATAAAATTGCAACCTATCACCTGGCTCATTCCAGCATCTGTGTACATGATATTGCTATGTTGTTCCATTAATCCAACTAGCATGCGATGTCTATCTCCTGGTTGGGAGGTCTCTTCATTGTCCCTCTTAACATCTCTTCCAGCCTCATCATATTCCATCCATTCCTCCATAGCTTTTTTGGATACTTGGTGTCCTTCCTTCAGTACCTGGTTAAAATTCCACTCATTCCTTGTCTTCCAGATTTGCCAGAGGAAGTTTGCTATGATTTCAATGTGTTTATTCCCATCATTCCTTGATCTAGCTTGCTGCATCTGTTCCCACCATTTCCAAAAGTTCCAACTATGATCTCTGATGCCGTCCCATGAAATAGGAAAGGTTGCCTAAGCTTGCTCTCTTGCCTTGCACTTCAACAAGGCATGTTCAATTGTTTCTTGCTCTTCCCCACAACTCTTACATAAAGGATCCCTCTTGCCAATCCTTCTAAAAATTTCCTCGTTAGTAGGGAGGATGCAATAGAGACATTTCCACAAGAAGTGTTTGATTTTATGCTTGATGTTTAGTCCCCACAATTGATTCCATACCTTGGACCTTTCTTTGTTTGTGTTAGAGTTTACTTGTGGTCTATTCATCTCCTTGATTCTGTCTTTGGCCCTTCCATATCCGGATTTAGTGGAGTAGGACCCATTTGCAGTGTATCTCCACTTGTATCTGTCTTTTTTTTGGAATAAGCTAAGAGGTATTTGCAAAATTGCCTCTGCTTCCTCCTTAGAGAACAGAACTGTGATGAGGTCCTTGTTCCATTGCTTCCCCTTGATCAAATTGCAGACCTTGATCGTTTGACAACCCGCTGGTTTTGGAGAGGTGACTTTCCCAGTCTTTGAGCTTTCTACCCACCTATCCTCCCAAATATCCACTGATGCACCATCCCCCACTTGCTTCTAGACCCCACTTTCAAGTAACTCTAATGAGCTGTGCAAACTTTGCCAAATCCAAGAAGCTCCAGCCTTTACTTTGGACTCAAAAATATTAGATTTAGGAAAATACTTGTTTTTCATCACCTTACTCACCAACAAGTTGGGACATGTGATTAGCCTCCATGCTTGTTTGGCTAGTAGGGCTTCATTAAAGCAAAGTAAATCCCTAAACCCAAGACCCCCGTTCTTTTTCCTTTCCGCTATATTAGTCCATTTCTTCCAGTGCATTCTTTTTTCCCCTTGGTCATTTACCCACCAGAATCTGGCCATCATCCCGCTTAACTCTTTGCATAGGCTCTTTGACAGTCTGAACACTGACATAGCATAGGAGGGGAGTGCCAAAGCAACAGATTTAAGTAGCACCTCTTTCCCTGCATTACCCAGTAGTTTGCCTTTCCAGCCTTGAATCCTTGACATCATATTTTCTTTAATAAACCTGAACACACTATTTTTGGACCTTCCAACAACTAATGGTAGGCCCAGGTACTTTCCTTGCGACACCTGCTGGATTCCTCCTAGTTTCTGCAACACCTCATCCCTTTCTCTCTCACTTGAATTTTTGCTGAAGAAGACAGCTGATTTGTTGATGTTAACTTGCTGTCCAGAAGCTTTTGTCATGGAAATTAATTTAGAATGGCTAAAAACTGTTGATACTTTTGTACTGGAAGAGTTGCTTCTTGCAATATACACTCTATAAATAGGGTAAATTACAAATACCTCCCCTGAAATCCCGAATTTGGTCAGACAACAATTCTCATCCCTAAGTCAAAAAAAATTGTTTTTTGCACTAAATTGCATTGTCCTCTTAATCGATAAGTGTTCCCTAAGGCCCACACGTTTCATGACCATCTAAAGATTGCGTGACGTAGGGATAGAATACAAAAAAGATTTTCAAACAAAATGTTTTCCACATACCTAAACAAGACGTAGAAAGAAGCTTTATAGACTAATGTCATATTTGATAATTCAATTCAGTATTTGAATTTAATGAATTTAAATCTTAATATGTTCAGATGCATTTGATAATAAAAAATTAAACATCTTAATTAATTAAGTAGTATTGAATTTTTTAGACAAACTTAGTTCAAATTTCATAGTTCAAATTTAATATTTAATAATTTAATAAATTCAAATTTCATAGTTTAAATTTTAGTTTTATTAAACATACTTAAGTCATAAGTTCGACTATAACAACAAAAACAAAAATCTGGCTTGGTACCCATTGGGTTTATTAAGCAAAAATGGCCCACTACCATGCAAAACCCGGTGAAAGGTGCACCTTAATCCTTCCTGTTGGAACAATGTTAGCCCATCCAACTTACAGATCAAACTGTCGGCCCAATTTCAACACCCACATGCCACTAATTTTTTTTATTCTTGCTGTAATGCCAGCCCAGGCAAACCTATTGGACCGGGCTTCATTTACAGCTGGGCATTATAATTCGAATTTGAAAATGATGTCACCTCCAATATATAAATTTGCCATAGCGTTAGTTTGGACGGTGAGTTTTTTAGATATTTGTATAAAATTTTATTATAATTTATCGTAAAATATGTGAAAAACTTTTGTCTATTTGAAGATTTGAAAAAATTTTTAAAAAATTATTTTTTTCTTTTCTTTTTATGACTCCGAGAGGAACAAAAGAATGTGCAGTTGAATGAAACAAAAGAATGACTAACTTTATCATAGAGTAAGACTTTCTTCTAAAAGTAGAATTCAAAACTTCACCGAAAGATTAAGTTGTTGAATGAAAAATGAAGGAACATGTTTTAAATTAAAGTTTAACAGCACAAGTCCATCTATAATTTTCGTTGTTCATTAAATTACATAATTTTGAAATTCTACTACATGTTTTTTTTCGTGACTAACACACGCCTATTGTACGTGCTACATTCTAATCTACTTCATTTCCGTCTAAATCTTTTCTTAATTTGCAGCAGTAAATCATCATTGTTAAAGTAGAGAAATGGATGTTTTACTCTGTTAACAATACACAGGCCATTGAGTAATTCTTGCATCAACAGAGATGCAAACCAAACTCACAATCTCCAGAATAATTTTCTCTGCTACTGTTTCTAGTACTATGTACGCTCTTAAATTACTCCTAACACACCAACTTCTTGTTTTGAAGGATAGAGAATTGGAAGAAATCACATCCAATTCCTGGACAAGCAGAGTACACCATGAAGAACTTAGAGATATATTCTTAATGTTGTACATTAAGTGGAAGTAAATTCTTAACGGTCAAAAGCGAAAATTTTATAAGTAAAACCACAAGGGAGTTTGCTCTAATTAAAACTAAAAACAAATGGAGGAACCACAAAATAATGTTTAGGAAGCACATTTTTCCATGTTTGGTCAGTTTTTTCCCCCCTAATAACATCGGTTCTATTCCTACTTTGATAAGGTTTCTATGGCAAAGGTTGCGTAGGACTTCACATTCCGGTTCCATATCAAAACTCCTGGAAGTGACTTCTGCTAGGCAAGCGAAAACTTTCACTGCTACAACTGTCCCATCTGTCAGAATACCTTTATATACAGTTCCAAAACTCCCTTTGCCAAGTAAATTGCTTTCATGATAGCCATTGGTCGCTTGCACAAGTTCATAATATGAAATCCTTTTTGGCAATCCCATGGATAGTAAGTTGGTATTTGTTGAAACCTCATCCTTCCTTCGGCATCTTAAGAGTAAAATTGCAACAGTTGTAACAGCAATTACCGATGCTGCAATACCTGATAGAATGCCTAACATGTGAAATACTTTCTTTTGACTCGATTTGTGAATCCAAGGAGAACTAAACGGATGAACGTGAAATCTTTGAGCACCACACAAGTCATCATTGAATATGAATGATTCATATGTGAAGTTCTTGAAAGGACCACTAGAGGGAATTTCTCCTCTTAAGTGGTTGAAAGAAAGATTAATGTGATACAGATATGAAAGTGCCTCCAAGGACTTTGGGATCAGGCCTGATAGATTATTTTTGGATAGGTCCAACACCTCCAAGCTTGAAAGATGACCGAGTGATTCTGGAATAGGTCCCTCAAACTTATTTTGTGCTAAAGAAAGGGTCTCTAAACTTTGCAAACCTCCAATGGGACTTGGAAATTGGAATACTGCAACAAAGATGATTTCCTGACAGATCCAATTGTATTACCGCTTTCAAATTTCCAATTTCCTGAGGTAGTGATCCAATCAAGGAATTATATGACAGAATAACTTCAAGAGATCAGTGAGGTTCCAAAAGCTAGCAGGTATGCTTGAGTTTAACAAGTTCCCATCAAAGAAAATTCCTCTCAGCGAACTAACATTGCTCAAGCATGATGGTATTGAGCCATGAAACCGATTTTGTTCCAGATGTACTTCGTACAATCTGTTTAACTTGCAAAGACAACCCGGAATCGGACCACTTAATTGGTTACCAGAGAAATCAAAAGCTTGAAGTTTTTGCAAGTATTTCAATCCGACAGGAATAGTTCCAGTTAGTTTATTTCCACCTAGACCCAAACTTAATAGATTGCTCAAATTCCCAATTGCATTAGGAATGGTTCCCTTAATTCCCCATTCATACGCATAGAATTTCTCCATGGAAGTTGAAAGATTCCCGACTGATATTGGAAGGAAAATGTGCAGCGGATTGTCATTAAAGCCCAATAATTTTAGATGCTTACAATTTGCCAAGTAACTTATGAAACTCAATTCTCTTGCTGAAGGGTCGGCTGTGAAATAATTTGCAGAGAGGACCAGCCATGCTAGGAGTCTAAGGTTTCCAAGAGAGCTTGGAATTGGACCGCTAAATCTATTCTCACCTAATTCTGAAGTAGTTAGCTTAGATGCATTTGAGATTGACGCTGGAATTACCCCATCAAACTCATTCCCATAGAGAGAAAGCTCTTCGAGTTTGATTAATCCATAACCCATGGATGATGGAAGCCTTCCAGACAGCTTATTGTACGTTAGGCCTAGCAATCGCAGCGTTGACATTGTTGAACATTCGGGCTGGTATGGACCTAGTTAGGCTATTGAAGGCCATATTAAGTGCTTCTAGATGCATTAGGTTGCCAATTTCATAGGGAATGCTACTAGAGAGTTGAGAAGCTTGCAAATATTAATGCATATATAAAATGGGTTTAAGATGTTAAAAACTCTAGTAAAATGTTCGAGAAAGTGTAAATTAAAGAGAGACAGCATCTTAAGTAAGGTTAAATTCTCAACCTCTTGGCGAATCATACCTGCAAAATTGTCTTCATCCAATAAAACCATATCCTGGAAAGTTTGTGCTAGTGAAATATGATTGGATAGTAAACTGAAGTTTCACAACATATGAGATTTTATATTCAAACACTGATAACAATTGGGCATTTCTATTGAAATTATGATCCAAGTGATTGTTTTACTTCTGGTAAAATGTTTTAAAGAATTTATTTAAAACCTTCTTCCTTGTCAAAAAATAATTCTACCATGATTGTTAGGACTTTTCTTTTAGACTAGTTTGGAAGTTCATGCAGCATGTCGCATGGCTCCATTTATAGTGATCCTTTGTGGTGGTGTTTCATAAAAAATGAATTGCTTTCCGTTAGCTAAAGTAAAATATATAAACTAAAAAGAAATTAACTACACACTATAAAGCATTTGCTATATTTACTTTCCATAATTTAGTCCATACTTTTAGTTTCTTTGTGTTATTTTGCAACTCAAAATCTTTAAATTCAGATTTCTAACTAAAAAAATTCTCAAACAACTAAAGAAATTTGCATACAACCAGCGTATATATATGCTGAAAGTCTTTGAACATGATAAAAATGACAAAATTGTATATAATTGACATGGAGTTGTTGTTTCGAGCAATGCATGTAGTACCATTCATAAGCATGGCTAATATTTACAAAAATGATAAATTCTACTTAGTTAATAATCATATGATATTCCTGAACATGATGATGCAATTGTGTGTTTTATAAACTTCTTATAAATTTTATATCAACTATTTGAACTTCATATATTCATTTAAGCAAAACAAATTGTGGGTTAGTTTGAACCATTAGGTTGGAATTTTTCCTTCCTTTCAAACAGAGTTTCAACCTTTAAAAAATTTTTTTTTTTTTGCTTGTGTTCTTTAGTTAATAAAAGAAATTCCTGATGGCATCATTGACGAATTTATGTCAATCCTACAGAGTTTCCGTATGGGTTATCTAGAATTTAGTTTCAGAATTTGCAAAAATTTTTGTAGTGCCTAATAAGTTCAAACTTAGGATTTCATGTAGCAAAAGACTTAAACTAGTAGTCTTTTTCTTCTCTTTTTTTTCCTTTGTCACTTCACACCACAGTAGACGCTTGGAAAATCTACTCTTTGGTAGTTCGTTGGGGTGATGTTCACATGTATTTTTTGATTATTATGACTTAACAATTTATAGAGTTTTTACTCATCTTACCATTTAGCTTATTAGTGCTTCCATTCATGTTCACCAAGAAAATGGTTTCTATCCTTTTCTTAGTTTTCAAAAGCACTGCCAACTCTTTGCATTGATGTTTAATAGGATATTACTTAACCATTCTTCAAATGCATTCGCTAAGAGGTTTCGAAAACTCCTTTCAAAATAATTTTATTTTCCAATTCAAAATATCATTTCTTAAGAAATTAAGGAATTTTACTTCAATAGAAGCTATATTCCTAGGTCAACCACTAACATGTGGCTAGCGAGTTGAACTCCCACACGATAGACCAAGATTGACCCCAGTTGCCAAGTTTGGGATGGGGAGGGACTAGGAGATGGGGAAGGGATTTAAAAAAAAAAAAGCTATATTCCTACGTCAAAAAGTTAAATATTAGTATTGCATAGAAATTCCTAAATTATTATAAATATGGCATTCAAATTTGGAAAAATCACATGAACATTACATTTAATTCTAAGGTATTGCAAAGAAAAAATCTATTGCGCAAATTTCAAAAGAAGAAAACTATAAATAGTGGTTATTAACACTACAAGGAACTATAACACTTTATTTATATACTTTTGCGCATTTATATACTTTTTCTAATTATGCCCCTCGCATTTATATATTTTTCCTAATTAATATTATATTTCTAAAAATCTAATACCTAAAATTTATCATAATGAGTGCCCATTGATAGACAGAAAGGATAGATAAGATTAAATAGGGAGAGTATATAAATGCAGAAGAGGATAATAATTATCAGTGTACATATATACAGAGTAGGTTAAGTGAATTTTAAGTGTGTTAAAGAGTACCAATTGACAAAACCCTTATTTATTTTGTAATATAACTTTTGCATTGATTTTCTAGGATTATATATGATTCATAAGAAAAAATATCTGTTCACAGTAGATTGCACTTAAAGCTTTGCTTTCAGTATACTAAAGTAAAATATAGACATTAAAAAGAATATAATTACACACTTTAAAGCAATATCTATGCATACGTTTTATAATTTAATGCATGCCTTCAATTTTTTCTTTGTTGATTTCCATTCTAAGAGTGCGTTTGATAAAATTGAAATCTGAAAAATAAAATCTCATATCTGAAATTTGAAGTCTGAATCCATTAAATTACTGAATTGTTAAATACCAAATTTAATATATTTGAATAACTATCACATTAAGTGATCAGTGAATAATTTACCACTTATTTTTTGGAACAAGTTTACCTAAAAAATTTAGTACCGAACATATTAAGATTTGAATCCATTAAATTTAAGTATTGAATTAACTTATTAAACAGGGCCTAAATCTTCTAAATAAGATTTGCAATTGAAAAATCTCCAACAACTTATACATACTTCCCACAACAATCACTGCAATAAACACACACACACACACACACACACACATACATACATATATATATATATATATATATATAGATAAACGTGATAAAATCTAATAAAACACCATATCAAGAGATTCAAGCTAATGTGTGTGTGTGTGTATATGTTACTTCACACCAGATTAAAATGGAAACCGAAGCTCTGGCAGTTTTTTGAGGTAATAGTCACTTGCATCTTTTGGCTTTTATGTCCTGAAAAGTTATACAATTGTATTGCTTAAGAAAGTCTCAACTCGTCCATCGAACGAGTTACACAGCTTGTATAAAGATTTTATAATTTGAATGAACATTAACCATACTATACGCAAAGGATAATAGTATTAGCTATAGTATTACTAATGCATCAGACAACATTTTCTTTTTTTTTTTTTTTGTAAGTGGAAGGTCTCAAATCCAAGATCTCTCACTTATACTCCCTCCTCCCATGTATTAGAGAGTATTACTACTTATTACTATGCATGGGTTGGGGGAAAAAAGGAGGGAGATTTTGTCACTTTAATATAATTAATATTACTACTAACACAGTTATCTGATAGGTTATTAATAACCAGAAATGGAAATGTTACACACTTGAGTAGCAAAAACAAAAGAAATCTTTGGGTTTGTTTGGACAGCTGATTATTTTTCCAAATATATTTGTTTACATCATCATTACAATTTTCAATACATCTTTTTATCTTTCCAATTATCTTTTTATTCATTAGAAGAAGAGAGTAGAACATATGAGAGGAGGAGGTATCAGATTTTAACATTAGAGCTTAGGAGTTAGTCTTGTTTTGTTCTCTCTAACTAGAACTTTTGTGAGAACAATTGGAGATTTCATTGTACAAATCTTTTGTTGAAGAAATAGAAGATCATTGGAAGCTTTTTCATTAATCTTAGCTAAGCTTTCTTTATCTATCTTTTACTTGTGATTCAATATGTGTTCTTGCAATAAAGCCATGTACTTTCTTGTTATATCTTATATGAGTAGTTAAATTTCTAGATTTAGGAAGTAGATGAAACTTATGGTTACTTGATATGAAGTGAATATGTTTTACACTTGTTACATCTTGTATTAACTTGTTTATTTATGCATGCTTATTACTTGTTATTGCTTGATCACCAATAACAAGCTTTTAGTTGTTATTATTTAATGAAAATTGGTAATAATGATGGAACAACATAAATAGAGTTTGAGTAGTAGACTCATGAGACTAAAGATACACTTAAATGGATTAAACTTGCATTTTATGAAGGAAATAAGAGTAGACCTAGTTATTTACCATGAGAATAGAGAAAACTAGTCTATGTTAGGCCATTTTATCATGAGAATGAGATTTGGTATTATTGGAATAAATCCCTGGTTAAACAAGAGTTGTAACAAGAGGTAAATCTATTTATTTATATCTATGATGCCATAAGTGGAATCTATATCCCTAAACTCAAGTATTTAGTGAATTTTTTCCATTGTTGCCTTGCAAATATCTAGTTAGATTAGTTAGGTAGTAGTGATTACATATTCTCTTGGTTAAATCTATCATTAGTCTAAATGATAGAGTAAGTAAGGACTTAGTGCTTACAAAGTTGCTCCCTGTGGGATCGAGCCGATATGTGTCCTGAACTACTAATTTGACCTGTATGCTTGTAATTAAAACGGGTATATTTTGGAATTAAACTTGTATTTATATCAAAAACCCGTCAAGAACCAAAAAAATGGGGATTTAGAAAAAACATGTTATAAGGTAGAAAGATTAACAACAATATAGAACAAAAGTTACGAAAAAGAATTATCTTGCAATGACAAACAAAAAAGGGAAAGTCTGGTCACAATAAACAAAAGAGACAAAGTTGTATGGCACGCATTATTATACTTCAATATTTCTTCTTGAATGGTTCTTCAATTATAATCAGTTTCGTCCAATAAAAATAGTAGATCCACAATAATAAGTAAAATAGGTTTAAGAGTTTGATGCAAGACATGAACGTGAACCCGTGGCACTTAACATAGAAAACAAAAGGGAATGAAGTAAGTCTGTAACTTGAAAAGTAAATATTGAGAAAAGTCATTGGATATGCACCTTAAAGATGAGAAACAAAAAGGATTGAGTTTTAGTTTAAGTCTTCAAAACACTACTGACAAATTTAAAAATTAACTTGCCACAAAAAAGGAAAAAGTTTTTTGTGGAAAAAATTAAATAGAAGAACATATCTATATAGGTACATGTAACAGTGATAGATTTTGAAAAAAAAAAAAAAGCATATAGTTGGGAAAGAAAGATATGTTTAAATAGAGACCATTATCATAAACATAAAGGCTAATATTGTTTGAGTAATATGCTAAAACTAAGGGATTGAACTCCTAAATCCTAAAAAGATTCAATTGTACTTGCAAAAAAAATGAAAATGTTAAAGATATTTTATTCCTTTTACACATTAATTGATTATTGTAAACAAAAATAAAGAACCTAAAGGTTGAATCATTACCAAAGATTAATTGTTAAGAACCTGCCAAATTAAATATATTAAAAAAATAATTATGAAAATTAAATAGATATTGGGATGGGATCTATGGCTTCATTCGTTTCCTTTTTCTGGTAAGCAAAACAAACAGAAAATCAATTACATAGATGAATGGTTCTTCTCAGAAAAGAAAAGAATGGTTGTTACATGTTGGCTTGTCAAACTAGCAAAAATAAAAGTTTCTACTCTAAAAATATGAATTCAAACATAGCGGTGAGTAGAGTCGTATCCACAGGGATTGGGTAATTTATTTCTTTGTGAAGATAATAAATAAACAAGGGGGATTATGAGAAATTAACTAGATATCTCACTTGAATGAAAATAAAGACAATAGCACAATATTAAATAAAACTAAACCAATAAAAGACAATACTCTAGTCGAAGGTCTAATATCCACTTTGGTTCATTTAACTGATCATCGATGCAAAGGTGAAATCAATTATTCATGAATAAATTGGTTATGGTTGTCAACAAGCTCTGACAACCTGCCTCTCCTTACTATTTCGATAACCACAACAAGCTCTGTGACTATTTCTCTTGCCAATTAAGCAACCCTAAACAAGCTCTTAGGATTTAACCTATTGACAGCATTAATAATTAAAAAAGCTACCAATTCTAACCAACAAACACACACACTCGGTTCATTTAAGTTAGATTATATATTCCCGTGACATAAATTTGAAAGTCTCTTCTACAATCAAATTATATCACTCGCCACAAATACTAAAACCATCAAACAATTACGGATTTGATATTTTAGATGGCAATAGACTATTTCAACAATTAAATATTGATCAAGTATTTAACTGTAGAAAATAATCATAATCATGAATGAACAGAGAATAAATAAATACTCATAAATAAATGAAACAAACAAATCAGATTAGATCTCACAGTAGTGTTGAATAAAGCTTCAATTATCTTTCAATTAGAAAAGAAATTAGCTGCTCCTCCTGGTGGATTTGCGGCCACCAGAAATTCTAAGGTTTATTGGAGAGAAAAGAAAAGGAAAAGGAATCCAAGATGCCCCCCTTACGGCTTACGTCCCCCCTTTTATAAGGTTTTTCTCCTCTTCTAATAAGGAAAGGATTCCTTATCCTTCCTAGCTTCCTACCGAAAGTCAACTACCCAATTAAAACATATCAATTGGTTTTCAAAGTAAAATACATCAAGTGATAACCAATTAGAATCTCCAATTTCGTGACTAATATGGGCAACCAAGAGACGTAGCTGACTTCTCAATTAAACTACATATTCATCTTGCGTCGCACGAACTCTGGATTTCACAGTAGAATAAGACGTGGTCACGCGTAACAGAATATAGTCTTCTGGGAATTCGACTTTTAATGCACCTTTTACTCCATTCTCACCAACAATTCCTAAAAACAACACCAAAAATCAAATATGAGTAAAATTCATCGATTAATACCATGTTTTAGCAAAATAAAGGGGAAATTATTCATAAATTATATGCACAATTAGCCACTTAACATTACCAAAAAAAAAAAGAATCATAATAGTAGTAGAATGAAATAGAATTTGGGAGTGGAAATAGGGGTAATTGGTTTTAACCTAAAAAAATAAAATGAAGTTTTTTTTGCCATAAATGAAAAAAAAAAATCAATCACTCAGATAGAAGAATGGTTCTTACAAAAAAAAAAAAAAAAGAGAAACAAATGGTCAATATTAAAAATAAAAATTAAATAAGATTTTAAGATGGGATGTATGCCTTCCTTTCCGTTCTTTTTTTGTCATGAGCAAACAAAATGAATATCAATTGGATAGATGACAATGGAATGATAAGAGTGTCAAAATGGGGGGGGGGGGGGGGGTAGAATAAGGAAGTGACAAATGGTGCTTACCAAAATTTTAAAAAAGAAAAAGAAGAAGAAGAGAGGAATCGTTGTTACCAAAAAAAGGAATAGAAGAGTAGGAAAAAGGAATAGATCGAATGAGGGAGTGGAAAGCGGGGCAATTTGGTGTTTGAAAAAAACCATACAAAGCTTTTTTTTTTTTTGCCATAAACAAAAGAAAAAAAGAATATCAACTAATCAGATACATGAATGGTTGTTACCCAAAAAAGAAGAGAAAAGAGTCGTTGTTACCAAAAAAAAATTAAATGAGATAGTGGGATGAAACTTATGATGGCCTTTTCTTTCTTTTTTGCCATAAACCAAAGAAAAAAAAAAGAGAAAATCAATTAGATAGATAAAAATGGATTCTCAATGATAGCAAAACGGAATAGAATGAGAAAGTGATGAATGGTTCTTACCAAAAGAAAAAAAAAAAAGGAAAAGACTGGTCGCTAGTAATAAAAGAAAAATAAGAATCATAACTGTAGTAATAGGAAATAGAATAAGGGAGTGGAAAGGGGGATTATTGGATGTTATAAAAAAAACACCATACGAAACTTCTTTTTTTGCTGTAAACCAAAAAAAAAAAAATTCAATCAAACAACGAATGGTTGTTATCCAATGCTGGTTGTATCCGAAAACAGGGATGTGTTTGGATAGGGGATTGTTTGGAAAAAATCATTTGGAAAAATACTGTAGCACTTCTTGTAATGCAATATATGTGAGATAAAAAAGTGATTAAAAATTATATTTATAATGCAAGCTGAATAATATTTGAAAATTTTATTTTCACAGTATACTAACCAAAAAGACCCAGAGATATCACATTAATACAATACAATCCAATAGTTAGATATGTAGATATAGCTACAAGAGAGGATGTCTACTGGGCAGAACATGGATACACCCAACTCATAAGCAATCTATCAAAACCGGGAACTAAACAGCGTTTTATTATATAGAGTTTTACTAAGAGGTACCCAATGAAAACTTGTTAACATACCTAAATTCCATCTAACCTATTATATATATATATATATATATATATTAATAATTATTACTCTTCTTTACATTTATATGATTTTTCTAATTAATTTTACTTTTTAAAAAATTTTAACAACACCAAATATATCTTAACGAATGCCCAATAGGTACCTGTTAGATAGAACTTGCATACATACACACACATACCTAGATGCACCCATACATGTATAGACGGGATGTTTACGGAATTTGATTTAGATAAGCCATTCGTGCAATATAGCTTCCAATAATCCTTTTAAAAAAAATTCCCAGTTTGTATGCCTCTGGATTCCTTTCATCAAGCCGTTGAATTACTCATCAATATAATATTTAATTGTTGAAGATATATAATAAGCTCTATGTAACTCTTTATCTGATTATCTGATTTCAGCTCAAATATCGGAGTTAGGATGGTACCATTTAGATTGTTGTTTTGAAGATATAGTTCTTGAAGCGCCGTCAAGTTGAACATCCCCAACGGCAAAGAACCGAAAAGCTGATTGTTGGTGATGGCCAGTATCTTCAATTTGTTCGGATTCCCAATCTCCATTGGAATTGTCCCTTGCAGAGAATTGAGTGACAGTCAATTTCAATGAGAAAAAAGAGTTATGCCTGCTGATGCGTATAAAATATAAACAAAGTTGCATTAGATTATGAACTTTGTAATGCATACTTGGGGATAGTTGTTAATATACAATACTTATTGTGTAAATATACACCTTCACATTTATTTTCCCCGGTAAATTTAGTCAATTTCTCTAGTTCACTTCACTTCTATGACAATTGAAATATGGAGCCCAATTATTGCATGTGCAAGTGTTCCTCTAGACTAGCCTTTGAATTATCAATCAATAGTATTGCAAATTGATTGTCAGGTAATTACAGCAAATTAGATGTACTTTTATCAAATTTTTTTTTAGAATTAACTTTTATACACTGACAATATATATATTTTCACTATTAGATACATGACACATAATTCGAATTTGAATTTGAAACTCAAATTTTGCATATGTATCGTATATATAACCGTAATAGTGTATATACCGTCAATGTATATATCGTCAATATATACCGTAATAATGCAAATGTTGTTTCATAATCAGGATGCTTGATTCTTTTATGTTAGTGCTAATGAAATCAGTGTAACCTTGTTAACCAACATATATTTAATAGGACTAAGCAAATTTTACTTTGGTTGGCATTCCAACCTATTCTAATTATTTGGGATGGAAAATGAAACAGGCAGTCAAATCGTGGATTATGTAAGTACGATCAAAATTGTGGAATTAATATTTCAATTGCTATTCATTTCATATAGTAAGTGAACTACACAAATAACTCTTTCTCTATTTAAAAATCCTACACTTCACCTAAAAGTTCTGCTGACACTAGCTCATGAACCTTGATTCTTTTTTTTCCTTTTTCATTCTATTTTTTGAAATTTTTTTTTAACTTTTCGACAATTGGTTTTCTGGAACCATCAACTTCCCGAGTTTGGGTGGTTGCTTCAACAACCCAAATGTTTGTTGAGGTTTTTTTCATTAAGTTTTTCAAGTCATCTTTTTCCTCTCAAGGAATAATTGATTTAAAAGTCTTTTGAGGTATATTTTGGCCAGTTAGACTGACAAAATTGTAGGGCATCCATGTTTAACTTTGTGATTGGTACTTTTTGGTTATGTTCAAATTTGCACTAATTAACAACAATTCAAAAAGATGCTACAAGACTGTTTTACCAAGATCTATTAATGTTAAACCAAATTAGTAACATAATCAAGAATTAATTATAGATTGTCATCATAATTTTCATAGTAAAACATGGAATTCAAAATAGCACCTTTATATATCTCTAATTTTTATTGATTATCAACATATTTTTCCCCTATAATTCATCTAGAATGATTTTTTTTAATTCCTATTAATCTTAGATCTTGGCTCCACCACTAATTGATAGCTCCAACTCCCATCTCGGTTTTGACATGGTCTCGTGAGCAGAAAGATTACACACTCATTTGATTTGATTGGTTTGAATCAATCAGGATAAGCACAAAGTAATGGAACCGTTGCTATGGACGTTTAATGTAGATGTTTACAGGATAAGCCAATTGATCTAATTGATCTAGGAATAGGTCCTTCAAATCTATTAAATGCAAGGGAAAGATCAATCACATCTTGCATACCTCCAATTGTACTAGGGATGATCCCTGAAATTTGATTCATAGAAACATTTAACAGTGTTGCAGCCTTTAAACTTCCGATTTCTGAGGGAAGAGAGCCACTCAAATAGTTTGAAGACAAATCAAGATGCAAGAGATCACCGAGGCTCCCTAAGCTTGAAGGTAGAGCAGAGTTAAATTTGTTGGAACTTAGATAAATGTATCTTAGAGATGTAATGTTCCCTAAGCATGCTGGCACCGTGCAGATAACTTTTGTACATAGAATTAGGCTATAGCAGTAAATAGTTGTATTTTGTATGGCAGGTTGAATTTCGGGTTCATCTTGGTTATTGCCAATTGCTACAATGTACATGGCAGGAAGATTTAAAAGTTAGTATGCACAAAATTTTAATTATTTTGATTTTGATTCTAGATAGGGTGATGTTATGTCCCGATTTTGGGATGTGACAACACATATAGTGGCTTCTTTTCTTCTAAATTCTCTTGTTCATTGCACGAATGAGGAGAGAGTTATCTTGGCTGAAAATTTTTGAAGGCTTTTCTGAACTGAAAAGGGAAAAGTGGATTAAAAAGGATCAAGTGATGATATTCCATCCAACTTGCTTGGGAATCCATCAATGGTTGTCAATTAATCAAAATTATGAAATTATGAAGATGAATTGTGTTTTGACTTGAAGAACAAAATTAGTCCAAACCCCAAACATTGGGAATCAAAAGTGCAATTTTCCCTTCATGATAGAAATGATACACCATGAAGGCCTAAACTGGTTTCTATCAAATATGGTTTACTTTTGTCATAGGTTGTAAATTATTTTCGTTGAAGTGGTAATATAAAAATCTTCTATTATGCTTGAATAACAAATTGATTGTCGAAAAATGTTTTTGATTTCTTCCACAAAATTCTGTAGTTTCCCAGCTTGCAACAAGTTGAAGCTCAAAAAGCCAAATTGAATACATTTATTCCACCAGCTAAACAAATGCCTTACTATCATTACAATACAAGTATTATAGAGATTAAATACTTGGCCTTTGTGGTTTCACAGAACTTGAACTGCAACAGAGTATATTTAAATATCAAAACAAGCCAATGTTCCACATATCATATACCAACCAATGAATATTAAGCGCAAATAAGTAAAATCGATGTATATAAAAGGCAATGCTCAAAAGCTTTATGCGTAATAGCATTTTTTTCAGCATATATATTTGCTACAAAATAAAAAGTCTAACTATATGAAACAGAACCTGACTTGTCTTGCACGGTGGACACCCGCTAACCTTGATGCTATAGTCTCTGAAGACTATTCTAATGTCACCGAATAGCGACCTGATATTGTGCGAAGTTCTAACCCAGCAAGATGTTTAAAGAAGACTTGACGGTGGCCCTTCGCCGCCCCGGTCCCTTAGGGTAGGGCTGTAATCAAGTCGAGTCGAGCGCGAGTATTGCTATACTCGAGCTCAACTCGACAGTAGAGATATGTTGCTCGACTTCGAGCTCGAGCTCGAGTGAGTAACAGAAATGGAGTTCGCACTCGAACATGAAAAATTGCTCGAAAACTCGAGATCGATTCGATTTCTTGTGAGTATGACTCGAGCTCGAGTACTTGACTCGAGCTCGAGATTCTTGTCCACTTCTAGAATTATTTTTTCCTCTCAAATTATTTTTTTCCTTGTGAAATGACTATATGACCTATAAATATTTTAAAGCTATAGCCAACATTTTGGTAATTTAGACAACTCCAAGCCTGAAAGAGTAAAATTGTAATAACTAAATATATAATTTTTAATTAATTAATTTGTGCTCGTTAAGGCTCGACGAGCCATCGAGCTTGACAAATTAATACTCGAACTCGGCTTGATATATTAACGAGCTACTTGAGCTCGAGTCAAGTTTTTGACCGAACTACTCGCGAGGAGCTCGGTTCGTTTACATCCCTACCTTAGGTTCCGTCCTTACTGGTAGAGCTGTAAACGAACCGAATCGAACCGAGTATCTCATGTTTGAGCTCTGTTCGTTAAGCAGTTCGAACAACGTTCGTGTTCGTTCGTTAATTTTCGAACTCCAAACCTGTGTTCGTGTTCGGTTCGTTAAGTAAAATTCATGTTCGAGTTCGAGTTCGAGTTCGGCTCGTTTAACATAAACGAGCCGTTCGCGAACATGTTCGAAATGCTCGAATCCAAATTATTTTATGCCTTAAATATGCCATGCAAATTATTAATCATTCTAAAAAATAATTAAAGCACTAAGTGACTAAATTCTATTATTCATTAACTATATAACTAACATTAACATAAAAACAACAAATAAAACAAAGAAATTTGCCCTCCAAATATAAAAGTCCAGCCATAAAATTAACCCTAAATTTGTTAAATGATAATTATGTCTATGTTCGCGAACGTTCGTTAAAACTCGCGAACATGTTCGTGTTCGCGAACGTTCGTTTAGCATGTTCGCGAACGTTCGTTTAGCATGTTCGCGAACTTCGTTAAAACTCGCGAACATGCTCGTGTTCGCTCGATTATTAATCGAACAAAAAAATTCGTTCGAACTCGGTTCGTTTAAAATTTCGAACGAGCCTTTCACGAACACGAACGAGCCGAAACGAACCGAGCTACCGAACAGCTCGGTTCGTTTAACAGCTCTACTTACTGGCGTGTTTAAAAAGCACGTTATTCACACCTTATTTACACACACTAATTTGTTTGCATCATCAACACATTTTTCAATTACCTTTTTATCTCATATACATTACATCAAAAAAGTGCTACATTTTTTCACAAAATTATCTCAAATAATTTACAATCCAAACACGTAATTTTGAACTTGGTTAGAAATAAATGTAATGAGCTTTTTCCAATGTGGTGAAACTTTTAAAGTAATGACGACTAGATATTAAAGTGTTGAAAATATGCTTGAATTTTCTAAAAAGCAGTGACAAAAACCAAATTAATGAGAAAAACTCGTATTTAGAATGGGTATGTAAAAGTCATCCTTACATTTGATTTGCATTTTGGCAGAGAGTATATATATATATATATATAGAAAAAGTAATATTATGATACTTAATTGGAACAAGTATTTGTCCGATTAAAAAGATGATAGGAGTTAAAAGAATAGTTCATAAAATATTTTTCAAATAGTAGCAGATCAAACAAATATAATTTGCAAAAAATTGTTTCTTCATGATATACCACAAACTAGTTAATTTACGTTTTTAATAAAATCTGAGCAATCATATCATCTGTACTATAATGCTCGGATAACAAATTGATTGCCCAAAAAATGTTTTTGATTTCTTCCACAGGATTATATAGTTTCTAAGCTTGCAATGACTTGAAATTCAAAAGGAGTTAAAAGCAACGTCAACAATCAAAATTGAAGGATATACTCCCTCCCTTTTTTTATAACTAACGTTTAAGAAATTTGCTCTTAAGTACTTTTATCTGTCGTTTTACTATCCCCATGCAGCATTAATTATTTTTTCATAATTTTACCCTTTTATCTCTCTTTTCCAATACAGGGTTCTTAATTAGTTTGCATTGCTTTTGGCCTAGTAAAACAGCACCATTTAATACTCTAGTGAGAGAAAATATGGGTAAATTGGACAATTAATGAGGATACAAAAGGAAAGTAGTGTACAGATTTAAGCAATGAAAAACTTTTCTTAATTGATGTGCAAAACCTTAAACGTCAGTTATAAAAAAAAGGGAGGGAGTAATAAATTGGAAGAGAAGAAGTCTAGTGCTCACTTTCAGGAGGGGAGACTTCAGAGACGACCGGAGGTAAGATAATGAGCTGCATCTTCCCCGATATTGAGACTACTTAATAATTTGAAGCATTAATGTTCCACCCACCTTGGATACACAAATAATTTGAAAGCCGTATTCAATTTTAATTCACATATTTTGCTAGAAAGTGACCCTACGGAATGATAGACATCTATGCTAGTTGGTCATAGCTACGTCTATCTCGATTCGATGCATAGAGCCGATGATTTGATTTCATATGAACTAGATGGTATAATAAAAAGATCTTGCAAAGTTTCGTGCAGAAGCAAATATTTTAGCTCAAAAAAAAAAAAATACTTTGAAAACTTTAAAACATTTAAGGGATGAAAATGAAATTTTCACAATCTATCTGGGGACGATGACTCCTATTGATGTTATCATAGTTAATTGCTGTTCCCCACATCCACGTGCGTGTTACTGTGTCATGAAGACTTCCACGCTCGTCTTCAGTATATATGATTTTGCTGCTGACACTAATTCATGCGAGTTTCGGTCAAAAAAAATCTCAACTTGATCAATGAGCAAGGCCATGGGCAAAATTCACTACCTTTTCTTGATAAATTTTAGCTTAGTTTCGTTAGCCATGATGGCTGCCGGCAACAGTAATGTTACAACGGATCAATTAGCGCTTCTTGCGCTAAGAGATCGCATGATCAATTCAGAGCCTCGAGAAATCTTGGCAAAAAACTGGTCCATTACCTCCTCCGTCTGTGATTGGATAGGGGTCACCTGCGGGTCTCGACACCGCCGAGTGACTGCCTTGAATATCTCAAAGATGAACCTTACTGGTACCTTACCTCCTCAACTTGGGAACCTGTCCTTTCTGGTTTCCCTTAACATTAGCAGGAACAATTTCCATGGAGAGTTGCCCCCTGAGTTAGTTCACTTGCGCAGATTGAGATACCTTAATTTTAGGACCAACAATCTCAGTGGAGAGCTTCCCTCCTGGTTTGGTTACTTACACAAACTCCAATTCCTGTCTCTCGGAAACAATAGCTTTTCGGGTTCTATCCCGCCTTCCATCTCTAACATGTCAAAATTGGAGACGCTATGTCTGTCTTTCAATTCCATTGAGGGGACCGTTCCAACAGAATTTCAGAATCTTCATAATTTGAAGACTTTGGTTGTTGAGTATAATCCGCTTTCCGGTCCTTTGCCTCTCCATGTATTCAACATTTCCTCACTGGAAAACATTGCCTTCTGGAATAACAACCTATATGGCATTCTTCCGGACGACATCTGTCAGCGCCTTAAGAAACTTACATGGCTTAATCTAGCGTACAACAATTTGATCGGTCGAATACCTTCAACGGTGTCTCAGTGTTCACAGCTTCGGTATCTTTCCTTGTCTGGGAACCATTTCACTGGACCGATACCCATGGGAATTGGGAACCTGACAATGCTGGAGCAAATACACCTGCAGATGAACAATTTAACAGGTAAAATGCATTAGTGACTGCTTTCATTCCTATCTTTTAAGTATACATTAAGCTTATGTTTCTGTTCTTGTATATGCTTCATAGATATCTAGTAAGCTTATGCTTCTGTTCTTCTATATGGAGGTTTCATAGAAACATAATAACTATACCAACATTTGTCCTTTTTTTTTTTTGGCGGTTTTGATAGGCAGTGATGTGAAAGCCCAGCCTCTCTCTATTAGTCTAGATTAGTCTAGATTTGTCTAGATGCAAGTTACATTTCTAGAATCTTCCCGAAGGAAATCAGCACCGCCTTAATTGTGGTAACTTAGTGCATGTATAAATGGACGGCAAGTGTTTAGTACAAGTGTAAGGTAATTTTATGAGTTTTAAATTGGTGTCTTAGTTTAGAGTATAATTGTTAGGAGTTCTGGTTATTTTGGTATAGTGCGTGTTGTGTATAAATTATGATTATTATTTGTGGATTTCATTTTGGATTTTGGGATTCACATACGCCCACATAAACATTCACGTTTATGTACGAGCGTGCATATATTCTTTGGTAAATTACATTTACCTCTTTTGAGGTTTGATTAAATAACGTATCAGATCCTAAGGTTTGTCAAATAGATTAATAACATAAACACTCTTTTCGCATGGGTCTTAACCCTTTAACATTACAGGCCTTCATCAAATCCACTTTTATGACAAATCTTGGCTTTCCTCTGATATTCTCTTACCAATTCATGCATTAAAAGAACACTATCTGCTAAAGCAACATCAATTGTTGGAAGGGGAGATCGATGTCTGCCTTTCACAAAAGCATTTTGAGTAGTTGAAATGAACGTGGGAAGCACGTTCTTCAATCTAACAGCAAGCATTGCAGCAATACACTCGTATAAGTGTATTAAAGTAGGAAATAGATCTATAGTCCTTCATATGCATAGCATCCTTCACCTTTGGAATCAAAGTACAGAAGTACTGTTTAGGGGATAGAACATATAACATTGTTCAAAACAGAACTTTATAGCATCTGCAATCTCCCTTCCAATTGTATCCCCGCTGCCTTTAAAGAATTCGCTGGCTTATCAATCTGGTCCAGGTGATTTCCCATTCTTCAAGCCAGATGTTTGCAATTGTTGTTTCTACTCATCAGAGATAATAGAAGAGATCATCTCTAATAGATACCTTGATTTTAGAACTAAAAAGATTCTTATAATATTGAACTGCTATTTCCTTCATCAACTCATAATCAGTTACTCTTTCTCCAGCATCTGTGATTAAGGACAGGATTTTATTTCTAGCAATATTGCTCTTCATTTTTCTAGAGAAAAAAATAGTATTTCTGTCCTCCATATTTAGTCACTGAATTCGAGATTTTTCTTTGAAAAATTGCTCCTCAGCTATCACTAGTATTGCAAACTTATTAGTTGCTGACTTACACTTCTAGATCAGTCCACTATTTCTAGGTTCTGATTGGAAAGCAACATGAATGCTATCCAATTGAGCCTTCTTTTGCAGCATTCTGGCACTGGTACTACTGAAGTGCTTTTTATTCA
>NC_040039.1:2310076-2453032 GCF_003713205.1 Coffea eugenioides
AACTTCGCGCCAGCAAGGCACGTGAAAGCAGCCTGGTCTCTGAGACTCTGAGTCTGGGGGTCCGAGTCTGTGGGGTCTAACCTGTACGATCTAAATCTATAGTACTGCAACTCCCTAACCATACGTACGATAACAACATTAAAGGACAAAAACTTTTACTACTAGTAGAATATTAGATGTACTTGTGGGAAATGCATTTCGCTTCTACTGCAAATTAAGCAGGTTGAGATGCGGCTGGGTTTTGACTTCTGAGTGCCAATTCTTGGGTCGGTAGCCTAGCCTGTGAAGTATTCATCTGTTTTTATATAATTCTATCTAAGCCCGTGAATCTGTTCTATATATATATATATATATATATATATATCTTTTTGCAAATTATGCTTAATTTGAATATTCGTTGCGTAATATTTTCCTTTTTCATAGCTTGAACCCCATGGAAAGATTACCAATCTTCACATTTTTCGACCAAAATTAAAGCTGTCTATCATTATAGTACCCAAAAAAAAAAACATTACAAATTTGACAAAAAAAAAACATATTTTAAATTGTCAGTGCACGATACTCTTAAGTGATGATGATAAAACTAAATTATGAATGATAATTAACATCTCAAAATTTATACTTGAAAATACTAATAATTGTACCTTTATCTTACGATACTATGGCTTTTTTCAAATACGCATAGACTTAAAAAAAATAAAAGAAATATGGGAGGTTTTCTTAAACTTACAAAATACAAAAAATAAAAGCCATCAATAGCAATCTACATGGAAGCCTACCTACTTACACAACATGGTGGTAATATCACTCTATCCTGTGTGCAAAAGGCATTCAAATATCCAATGACCACATAAAAGATGGATTTAAAAAAATACAAAAAAGGAGTATTGAGTTTATTTTCTTTTGAATCATTTTGAATATGTGAATAAATGTCACACTGGAATATATAATTGTTACACATTGTGTATACTTTTCATTATAAATTTTCTAAATATAAATTAAATTTTTACATATAATTGTTAAAATTCTCGGAGCATTCAAAGAAAATTATAAAACACATACCTTACTGTTAGCATTAGAAACTTCTAAGTATCTGGCTTGAATTTTGATTGAGCCCCTTTAAAGAAATCTTCATTTGTCCCTTCAAACAAGAAACTTGATTCTACTTTTGCCATATTCTGAAATCTGATTTGCTAATTTATTTTGCCACATTTTAATTCCAACCAGTATGTCCATATTGGTAAGTGCCTTCTCATAGCTAACTAAACGTTTCATGTGATACTTCTCATAGCTAACTAAACGTTTCATGTGATACTAACACCGCAACTGCTAGAATCAGCCTGACGAACAATAATGATGGACGGTTATTAACTTACTATCTTGTTTTGAAAATCAACTCTATCGGAAGCGGTCTTATAAAGTTAGAAACATCATCCGTAATCTCTTTGAAAGAAGGCTTAAGATGCAGGGACTGATCAACCCAGACGGCATTGGCAAAGCTGATCCGAGGCCCGCCGAAAGGGCCGCCGTCGGCCGCGAAGACAACGTCGACTGGCGGCGAAGACAGGAAGTTGAGGTCGTGGGTGTAGCCCGACCTTAGGAAAGAGAGGGGCTGGTCTTGGGTTGGGCATTTGGAACCCGAGGCAAATCAGGCCCAGGAGTAGTAGCATGAACAACGCCCAGAACAGAAAGTTACAACATTTTTTGGCATCCAGTAAAGCTTCACCCTCTTAAATTCAAGCTTTGAACCAGAGGAAAACAAGTCATCATCAGATACTGCTAGATAAGTTCACGTTTTGACCTATAGGGAAACAATGCCGAAAACACAACACTTAAAATTCACGTATAGGATCTCTGAACAAAAGTACCTGAAAACAACTGGAAGCAACATATAACATACAGTACATCGGAAAGCCGAACTTATAGGGGTTAGACAATAGCATTATACATACCATTAACCAGACAAAATAAGCTACATGTCAAAAGACCGAAACAGCAACCCATTCTCCAGCGGTTAAGAATCAAGAGGATTAACCACACTACCAATAAACTGCACCACCCCAGTCATGTCTTCTCTTACAAAATAAAGCAATGGGTGATCAGCTACAAAGTCTAATTTATTGAAAAATTGCAAAGACCGTAGGCTTATCGTAGCCGCAGTTGCAGCTGCAGCTTCTGTTCCTTCTTCGTTAACCTCAATAAAGGATTTGTGGAAGATGCTTGAAACATGAAGGTTCCGGCTCACAGGGGAGTCTACCATTTCAGTGAGGCCGCCTTCACCAGAGAAAGGCAGCACAAGCCCCAGTCCCTTCAGAGTTTTAGAAGCTTCAAATCCAAAGGATATCTTAAATTTTGGTACAAGGAAGTCGCCAACTTCTACTTTTGAACGTGGTAAATGATGCTCTAAGAATCCAGGTTCAGAACCAGCTCTGTCCAACAAAGCTGGCAGCCCATCCTTGGCATCTGGGAGAAAAAAGTACATGGAGAAGCGACGCTTATCCTCACCTTGTTTATAAGGAAGACACAGTACTTTAAAACCATCATAGGCACTTATATACTGTTTCTTCTTGCTGGTCATGAAGGGAACTTTAATTGTGCTGCCATTCAGTAGGTGAAAATCATGCTCCTTTGTTTTTGATGCGTCGAACTTGTCATCCCATTCTCCTTTAAAGTACAGCGCATTTGCAAAGATCAGCCTTGTTGTATTGTCTACAGAGCCAGGAGGAAGGATTTCTTTGATAAGTCCACTTGTACCCTTTTCGGCCCATGAATTTACTTCATTGGTGACCTCAGCAGGCTTCATCAACACCAATGCAAACATTAGCAAACGTATTAACACTACTGATTCCCTTGCTAATTTCCTTACCATTTTCTCTAGTTATGGAACCCATGCATATTACAACAAAGATTACAAGTCAATACTGAATTTCTAATACATTAACAAAACCATCTTTTTGTAAAGGACTTGATGCATAGAGCAAAAGCACAAAGCTTCTCATTCAGACACAAAGCACGAAATTTAAGAGACAAAATGCTCAAGTTTGCAGATAGAATTGAGAACCAAGTTGATAGCTCTACAAAGAGAACCTTAGAAGCCAGAGTTTTAACTATATTGAAAAGCTAAAAAGGCACTGGAAGACAGTTCCATGATCTGTTGTTAGGTAGCATATTTAGATGTACTCTGGAAGAGTAGGGGTCAATCAATAATCACAGAAGAAGATAAGTAAAGATTAAGATGTCCATGGCCCTAAATGAACCAGTTACTACTCATAATTCCAAGATCAAAACAATTCAAGATCACAGGAATGTTATGCTAAAACTTTATTATTTCAGATAATGTGATAAAAAACAGTCTCCAACTTCCGCAGCCCTTACTATATAAATCAGGAAGTGAAAATCAACTCTTAAAAGAAGACAAGTGAGCAAATTAACTATACTCATTGATTGAGTTTGACATTTAACCAAAATGTTTGCGTTTATCTTTAACTTCCAAGGACATAAGCCAAATAGATTGTAAGAAAATCCGAGGACAAGTATGATCTGAAGCACTGCCGGAAATTAATGAAGACGCGAACTTTCTCTACAAATAGAACGAGACAGTCTTAGGCATTCAACCTGAATATGCGTACATATCAGCAACTTCCAAGAACATAACCAAAGACTAATTGCAAGAAAATCTTACGACAAATATCATCCGAACGAGTGCAGGAAATTCATGAAGAGCCGATTCTTTTCTACCCGTCAAAGTGCTTATTAGGACAGACTAAAGAAAATCAACAAACTAAAGAAACAGTTTCACAATCAAAAAACTCCTCCGTGCAACATGCACATAAACCTCAATCATACAACAGTCAAAAAAGCCTCTTCTTTTAAGCCCCTTCCCTTTCCTACTAGCCAATTTCAGTACTTGCAAAAGGCGCAGGAAGTATTACCAATAGATAATCAACTAAAAAAGGCAAACGCATGATGACAAACGAATAGCTTAACACAACGAAAAGAAAAAGCCCATGTGAGAAAATTAACAGGAAAAAAGAGAAAAATTTTTTTTTTGATAAAAGACCATGAAGTTTTATTACCTTGTTTTGAAAATCTACTTGATTGGAAGCGGCCTTATAAACTTCATCAACAATCTTTTTGAAAGAAGGCTTAAAAGGCAGAGACTGATCAATCCAGACGCCATTAGCAAAGGACAAGCGAGGCCCGCCGGAGGGCGCGCCGTCGGCTAAGACAATAGTGACGAGCTGAGAAGTGAGAGAGCTGAAGTGATCGGTGGAGGTGGACTTGAGGAAAGAGAGGAGCTGGTCTTGGGTCGGGCCCTTGGAGCCGGCTGCAATCAGGCCCAATACTACGTGGAGGGACAACGGTGAGAAGACGGAGTTGGTGTCCTTGGCCTCCGACGAGATGACGTGCTTTGCGAGTGCCAATGAGACGTCGTTTTGCTTGCTGATTGACTCTCTCAGGTCCATTTCTTCTTCTCTTGGAGTATATGGAAAATGGAAAGTGGAAACAGAAAAAGAGGCGAGCTTGAACTTGAGCTTGAGCTTGAGCTTCTCGTGAGAAGCATAAAATAACTCTGCCTTCAATAGTGAGGTTGCTTAGCAATTAATAAATCATTTTTGGGCGGGTGAGGTAACTTTTCTCTTTTTCTTCTCTACTAAGAAAACGAGATGTGATTCTCGATACGTGGGCTTTGAATCTATTCTAGATCAGATGAAACGTGAAAGGACCATTGGGTCGTGATAAATGCCCTGGAATCTTTTCCCTACGGACCATTTATTCGAAACTTGTCCATTTTCTGATTTTCTAAGCTAAATATAGCCCATCCGGGAGTGTTTGAATAGCAAAAATATCTCAAATTCACTTGTATCATAAATACATTTTTCAACTCACCTTTTTATATTCTCAATCACTTTTTTGTCTTACATACATCACATCACAAAAAGTATTACGGTAATTATTTCAAATAATACTCTATCCAAACATTGTTTGGAATAGATAAGGTCTTGTTCGAATTGCTGCTATCTTTAGGAATTTTTGTGAAAAAATATATTATAACGATTTGATTTAATGCATGTGAAGCAAAGAAGTGACAGGAATATGTGTTCACAAAACATGTAAATTTTTTTTTAGAAAAAAACGACAATCTAAACATGGCCTAATAAATTCTTACACGAATGATCTAGTTGATGAATTTTTCATGACTTTCGTACGTAAAAAAAAAAAAATTTGGGTAATAAATAATTTGATTGCTCCGGCACGCTATTATTAGAGATAGTGACAAAGACGCTAGCGATAGACGGACAGATACTAGCACAGAAAAGGGCATTTTTGCAGTGAGGTGTCCAAAGGCATGAGCAAGACAACGCAAGTGAAGGTGGAAATTCATTTCTTTTAGGAAGGAAGAGAAGGTACGTTTTGCCTTTGGACGGCTACGCGTCAAGTGATTTGGGCTTCTGCAGTTCTGCGTAACTACTAAGAAACAAATCTATCAATCATACCCAATAAATTACTATTTAATACTATGATTTTTTTTTTTTTTTTTTATCGACACAGGGGATGTCCGGGTCAATCTTTACGGGGCCTGACTAATTCCCTGCGCTCCGGGAAAGGAGGCCCCACTCCACACCGAAGACGTAAGCCACGGGACTCGAACTCTGGTTGCCAGGTAAGTGGCCATACCCAAAAGAGGGGGAGCACACCGTCCTAGCTACCCCGTGGGGGCAAATACTATGACCATAGTACTGAGAAAAATCAAGAAAACAATAGCCCTTTTTTTTTATTTTTTTTGAATCAAGAAAAGATTAGCCTTGACGGTGACGGTGGAGAAAGCTTAATTGAACGACTCTTACCGTTAACATCAACCTTAAAAATCAATTTTACAAGCTGGACAAGTATACAATTATAACGGAATAGAGTTATAAGAATTAATGTGCCCAGTTTATAAATAGAAGATTCTGAGTTTATAACTTCTTATTTACCAAAAAAAAAAAGAGTAAAAAAAATCAATGTGCCGCGGCAAAATTTTTTTTTTAAAAAAAAGATAGCAGTCAAAACCCGGAGAAGCGATAACCTTTGTTGTGGGGAATTCCTTAGAACCACGGAACTTGGGCCTACAAGTCAGGGCTTGAAGCCCAGATCAATGGAGTGCTTCCAGACTGTCTGCAACATGATGGGATAGAATCTTCAAACAACAATTAAATCTTGTAGTCTTTGAATTTTACCCCCAAAAAAGAAAAAAAAAATCTAGAATGCTTGAAATATTCGAGGAGACTACTCAGTCACTGCGTGAAGATAAGTGGAGGCAGGAATTAAAAGTATCTAATTATGGTAGAAAAGAATGACCATTTGCCACATAAATTTAACTAATTAACTGCAGATCGTAATGTTGAGTTTTATTTGAGCACTTGCCGCCATGTAAGTACTAGCTGATACCTTGACCTTTAAATTCCAAAGTAGTCTATCCAGAGCTCTTTCACAAAAAAAAAAAACCCAAAAAAAAAAGGCACTCCATCCAAAGTTAGGTTGGATAATCTCACTAACATTTCACAAATAAATCGCATCTTTAAGTCCAGTGATGGATCATGCAGCTAAAGAAGCTGCTATTTCAAATTAAGAGAATTGGTTCAGGAAAACCAGATCTAATCAATCTATGAATTACTAAGTATTACAATCTGGAATTTTATTTTATTGCAAAACTAAAGGCACTCTTACAATCACATACTACAAGAATATTCAACAGCCAGAAAGGGGAGCGAAGAACAGAGTGAACAACAACTAATGCAATCCAAACATATAGGAGTAAGTACGCAGGGGAATAGTAAGGTATTACAACATAAAACAAAAGACAAGAGAAATGCAGCTGTTGAAGACTTCCATTCCATGTACTATAAATTCTTCGCTACCTATGAGTCAAGGGGGTTAAGCAGGGTACCAATGAACTGTACCGCCCCGGACATGTCTTCTCTTATAAGGAAAAGGAATGGGTGGTCGGCAACGAAGTCTAATCTGTCGTAATGTTTATAAGACATTAATACCACTTTGGCAGCAGTTGCCGCTGCAGCTTCTGTTCCCTCTTCATTAACCTCAATAAAAGATTTGTGGAAAATGCTCGAAACGCAGAGGTTTCGACTGACAGGGGAGTCGACCATTTCGGTAAGTCCTTCACCAGAGAAAGGCAGCACCAGCCCCAGTTGCTTCAGACTTTGAGAAGCTTCAAACCCAAAGGATATCTTAAATTTTGGGATGCGGAAAACGCCTACTCGTACTTTTGAGCGTGGCAAGTGATTTTCCAGGAATCCAGGTTCGGAACTGACTTTGTCCACAAAAGCTGGCAGCCCATCCTTGGCATCCGGGAGGAAGAAATACATGGAGAATCGGCGTTTATCATCGCCACCTTGTTTATAAGGAAGGCGAAGCACCTTAAAACCATCGAAGGCGCTAATGTACTGTTTCTTTTTTCTGGTCATGAAGGGGACCTGAATTGAGCTGCCATTGACGAGGTGGAACTCATGCTCCCTGGTATTTGATTCGTCGAACTTCTTTAGCCAGGCTCCTTTGAAATACAGAGCATTTGCCAAAATCAGTCTCGTTGTTCCATCCACTGAGCCACTAGGAAGAATCTCCCTGATAAGCCCGTTTGTTTCCTTCCGAACCCAGGCATTTACTTCGTTGGTCACCTCATCAGGCTTCAGAAGAACAATCAACAGAAATAAAGAAAAACAAACGTTAGCAACTTGGCATATTCTACGGTTTGCTATTTTGAACATAAAGGGGTTGCAGAAAATTCACACCCTCCAAACAAGAAACGTGACTCTACTTTTGCCATATCCAAAAGTTTGACATGCCAATTAGAGACTATTTTCTACTTTTTTTAATTCCAACTAGTATGCCCAATTGCACCGTGTGGTTAAGTGCTGTCTCATAGCTAACTAACGTGGCATGAGATTATGAAACACAACCATGATTCAGCAGACACATATTCAAACAGAACAAAAGAAATTAGGAAAATGAGTAGGCTGATGAACAATGATAGACGGAGACGGTTACTAACTTACTACCTTGTTTTGGAAGTCAACTCGATCGGAAGCGCCTTATAAACATCATCCACAATCTCTTTGAAAGAAGGCTTAAAGTGCAGGGACTGATCAACCAGACGGCGTTGGCAAAGCTGATGCGAGGCCCGCCGGAGGGGCCGCCATCGGCGAAGACGCCGTTGACCAGCTGCGAGGACAGGGAGTTGAGGTCGTGGGTGGAGGTGGACTTGAGGAAAGAGAGGAGCTGGTCTTGGGTTGGGCCTTTGGAGCCTGAGGCGATCAGGGCCAAGAGCACTTGGATGGACAGCGGCGAGAACACAAAGTTGCAGTCCTGGGTCTCCGTCGAGATAATGTGTTTTGCGAGTGACAAGGAAACGTGGGTTTGGTTGCTGATGGATTCCCGGAGATCCATGTCTTTCGTGCCTCAGTAAAGAAAATATACTAGTAGCAGTAAATGGAGCTCAGTTGATTGAAATCCAAATACTTTCAATGAAGGAAATGGTTTTAGCAGGGAGGTTCCGCAGGCAGTAGAGACTACGTATACAAGTCAGTCATTAGATAGCTTAATGAAGAAGCAGTAATAGCCTAACGAAGAAGCTACTGCTTGTTGACAGTTGACACGTTTTTGTTTATATTGAAAAATGATGAATATTTTTTTTTTTTTTTTTTAACTTCTAGAATACAACAATTGATATATATATTTTTAAGGAGTATGGGCGTATGGTTGGGGTCACACGCGTAACGGTGTGCTTACGGTCTATAATAGGTACAATTGGCACTTGATGTGGTTGGCGTAGTTGTTTTAATTAAGGTTAGGCTTCTTCTATTGCAATGGAGATAATTTCTCGCCATTATGTCCCAATAAAATTAATTTAAAAATTATTTTTGAAAATCAACATCATCCATAATATATTCGATTACTTGTATTAGTTATGCATACAATTTCCATATAAATTGATTAAGTTTTACCCTCCGATTAATCATTATAAATTTTGTTTCAATTTTGACTAATTTTTTATCATTTAAATGTTTCATGTAAATTGAATGTTAAAATATTCTCAAATGAATATCATTTTTTATTATATTTATCTAGAGATTAAGAGAAAAATGACGATATAATCAGATGATTTTTTTTATAAAATTATAAAATTTTAGATATAAATAAATGGAGGGGACAATGGAGAGGAATTCAATGGGAGGGATCCTATCCCATTATTTTGTAGTATCATTCGTGATTTGATGATATACTTGAAAACACCTTTATGTTCATACAATTTAGTCGGTCTATGCAAATGAAATTTACACGTACGTCAACATATACCATATCATGTGAAAATTACAACAGCAACTACAACACTCCGTCACAATTGTCTAAAACCCCTCAATTTATGAAATATTTGCTCTTTCTCTTTTCTTTCTCCACTTGCCAAATACTACTAGCTAATTTTGCATGAGGGTTAATTACAAAAACTTCCCTAAAGTTTAACCAGATTTGCATTTTACTCATAACGTTATTTTTTTTTCTCACTTTACCTCCTACATTGTTAGTCAATTCTAATATTATTGATTCTTGACTAAAATGGTAATAAATAATTAGCTATTATGGACCTAAATGTTTCTTGAATAAGTTGGTTCATTTGGTCTACATAATAATTAGAGGGGAGTAAAAAAACTTATGTATCAACATTAACCCAAAAGTATTTAAAGCAAAAGAGGGAAAGTAGGAAACAAAGAAAGCTCCTCATTGCGCCACCTGACAGCTCTTGGAGTTGCTACAGCAAATAGCTACTCAATCTTATATAATACTAGTAAGATATTGGGCGTAGGGCGACAATGATCGGAATTGAACTCAAATACTCAAACTCAAACTTGAAGTACATTATTGGATCTAGAGCTCAAGTTGGGGTTCGACAATTCAAGCTTGACAAATTTTTAAATTTGAAGGTCGAGTTCAACTTGTGTAAAATATAAACCATAAAAGATTGAGCTTGACCCATGCGAAATATAAAGAGTTTGAGCTAGCTCAAGAAGTAAATTGAGATCGAGTTGCTCAAATTTAAATGGTAAAACTTGTAATTATCCTATGAATATAGGTTTTTTTGGTAATTTAATAGTTATACGAAATAAAAATAATATATATACCTAAAGTTTGGAAAATTCAACATATTTAAAGAATCAAATTTGACTCAACAATCAATGTACTCGAGTAGCTTGATCTCCGATTTGACCAAAGTTGAGTGGAGTTTTTAACCTACTGCTCTCAAGTACGTCGATTCTTTGCCTCCCTCCCCAATCGTGCACAATGCTATTAAATATTTTCTTGCATCTTTAAACAGCAAATGCCGCAAATGATCGTTCAGCAATTTGTCGAGCTTCAATTCGATCAAGCTTGAGCGAACTACCGGTGAGCATCTTAATTAGCTGCCACCCCTAATTTAGGCATAATGCTATCAAATATTTTCTTGCACATTTAATCCGCAAATGAACGTTAAGTAATAAAGGAGCGCGAACATTTTCTTCCAGTAAAAGCGGGTCAAGTGAGCCCATAATTTTCAGGCAACAAATGTTGGAGCCATCAGGAGACAGCATTTACATGTAGACCAAGTTATGTGAGTCCAAACTATTTGTCACGTGGCTGTCTTCAGTTGCTTTCTGCAATGTAGTTTTTATTCCTATTGATTCCTTTAAATTAGAATAGATTAAATTATAGAAAAAAATAAAAAAAAAAAACCTATGTGAGGCCCGAAAGAGTCTCTGGAGGTTGGAACTTCAGCTCAGGTGTCGGGGCCATCTATTAGTGGATTTCTGATCAAAGACGATAGCAGGGTATAGCAAATTTCTCAATCTCATACATTTCAGCCAGCAGGAGGTGATTATTTTACTGTTTGGTCACCATTCAAGTTCAAAGAGTAAGAAACAGTAGAGACACAGACCATGATCCACCTAACAAAAATAGGATAAAATCCCATTTGTATCATCATTCTCCCAAGAAAATTCCATTCAATTCTATTATAAACCTTAAACATGTCCAGTTTAATTGTCAGGAAACTAGTTTTTCCTTCCCTTTTGTTTTTCAAAAAATGAAGGATTTCCTGAGCAATCAAGACATTTTCTAGGATCCGTCTTTCTAGAATTAAAGCTGATCGAGAACAACTGATGCAATGCTTGAGAAATCTTTTCAACCTATTGGCCACAATTTTATAAATGATTTTGTACAAGACAGTGCAGAGACTAATAGGTCTATAGCTAGTTAAGTTCACTGGAGCCTCTGTTTTAGGTATCAAAGAGATAATGGTCTCAAGAGGATTAGATGACACGAAAAGAGAGATATGAGAAAACGTAAAATCCACCATTGGTTTTCACCACGCGTATTAGTTAGAACTTGCGAGTTTTAAAATTTGTATCGCTGGCCGAAGGATAAATGGGCGGGATATTATCAGAATCCTCCTCCGTTGAGGTTTCTTCTAATATCACTTGACCCTCCTAAAATTTTAAAAATATCACTTACCCCTACTAATAAATTCAAAAAAAAAAATATTAACTTTCACTTGATACATAATTCATATATCAAATTAATGGAGTTCAAAAATTAAAAACAAAAAAACAAAAGTCATTTTCTTCTCTTTTTCTTTTCTTCAACATTCTCTCTTATTCATCTTTTGGATGATTATGTGATTTTTATTTGTAAATTATAATAAATTGAATTTTGTTTATCTTTTAGTTTTTATGATTGTGATAGAATGGGTATGATTTATTTGCTTATTTTAAGTTGATTTTTATAATGATCAGTACAATTTAAAGATTTGGACATAGGTTGAGAAGAAGTTGAAAAAAATATAAAGTTCATAAGAAATCAATTTTAAATATATAGAGTTAAATTAGTCAAGCATATTTCTTTACAAATATCATTTTTATTTTTCAAATATATATTTTTATGGACTATAGCATTATAATATGGCAGTACTAGTAGAGATTGTTTTTCAGATAATGATTTTTTAAAAGTAAATAAAGTGATTTAGGAGTATTTTCATTTAACAAGTAATAGGATAGTTTAGGATTTTTAAAAATTTTATTACACAAATAACAAAAATAAGGGAGGTAAGTGATTATTCTTAAACGGTTGTTGGAAAAAAAAAGTGATTATTCTTAAAACTTATTAAGAGAACCCAGGGGAGGTTTCTGATATTATCCTAAATGGACACGAGCCCATGTTTAATGTTTGTAGGGCCCAACGGGACTCCACCCAACAATCAGAAGAGATGCAACTGGCAACTTTACGAAAGCAGCCTAAAAATCAGTCTTCTCTCTTGCTCAAACAAGTAACAATCTCCAGCTTATTTTATTCCTGGCCACTTTCGAAAGCTGAAGTAGGCGGATACCGGGCGTTTAGAACGGTGGCTGTACTTATCTCCCCTGGCTCGACAGTGGGCTGCAGCAGTTAGTTTCAAAATTCCTTTTTTTTTTTTGGAATCGTAATTGATTGTAGCTGCCTCACTTCCATATTAGTTTTCTTTTCTTTTTTGTTTTCTGGTAGGATCTTTAGTTTAGCCATGTTATTTGCCTGCTAAGTTTGTGGTTTACGTTTTTTGGTAGCTTATATGCATATATATTCCTACCATGAATGTTTGATATCTGTTAGATTTTTGGAGCAATTTTGTCATGCAGCATCCTTTAATTAGAATGATTTTGGCCAAGACAGAATTTATATTAGATTTCTTTGATTATAGGACGAATTTCTGGTAAACATGCTTAAGCTGAATTATATTTGTTTCATTTGTTGACTGATTTTGTCTGCCGGCATGCTTGCGGTTTATTCCAAGGTTATGTTTTTATTGCTGCGGTATATTTGTGTTTTATGTATTGTTATTTACGTTGGAAGAAGAGCATGCGAGGAGGACAACAAAACAATCCTGGGTTGTAGCAGATTTTTTTTTTTGGCTGTTGTTTTTGGATTCTATGCTATCTGTCCTGGTCATTCTTAATGGGTATTTTGTCAGGCTTACTTTCCTTCTAAGGACTTTTATGGTTCTTTTGTTCACATAGGACTCCAGGTGGTCAATTAACGAGCTTCAGCATAGTAATCTTGTTCTTAAAATGGTACTAAATGGAATTCTTTGTCGTTCATTTTCTCATTCCTGATAACAGACAGAAAAGTAGCAGAAAGTTTTGATCTTAATGGAATCAAGGGCAATACTTGCCACTGGTTTTGGACCGAGGAAGGTGAGACAGGATCACTCTTACTAACACAAAACAAAAGAAGTTTCTTTCTTGTAACTATTTGCTAAAGGAAACATATGTTTGCTGCTGGATCTTTTTCTTCCTCTCGCCCTTCTTAATAGTGTGCAAAGACAGGGCAGCCCCTCAAGGATCAGATTAGTCAGCTTCCAGATGGAATCCTTGTTTATATTCTGTCTTGTCTAATGCTAAAAGAAGCTGCCAGAACAAGTGTTCTTTCAAAGCGTTGGATAGATCCATGGAGGTCCATGGCTTGCCTTGATTTTGATGCATTAAAAGTGCTAAAGAAGATGTTCTCAATACCCAGCTGGGGAAGGTATGTGGCCTTTGTTAGAAAGGAAAGGCGAAGTAGGTTGAATGGGTTGACAAGGTGCTGCTTCAATCAGACAAGTCCTTGGCATTAGGTTATTTGAGAGTTGCTTTTTATTTGGACAAATTTTATGGAGATAAGATTCATAAATGGCCTCAGCATGCATTTGCAAGGAAAGTGCAAAGGCTGGAATTGAACCTGTTTCCAGATGATGGCCCGCCTTCTTCTCGAGAATCATATACTTTCCATTATGAACTTTTTCGCCTTAGCAGTGGTAAATCTCAACCTGGTTACTCTGAAATCCGTCATCATTCACAGATTGGCTTCAAGTCCCTTAGAGCATTGAGTTTGAAAAGTCTGAATGTAACTGGGGAGGTACTGGAATTCTTCTTGATCAATTGTCCATTTCTTGAGCGCCTGGTAGTGGAGGCCTCTTCAGTTTTGATCAACCTTCGAGTTTGTGGTCCATCTATTGCCTTGAAATATCTGGAGGTATGCTACTGTTTGAGGTTGCAATCCATTATTGTCAACGACACAAATTTAGTCTCCCTTAAAACTGCTGCAGCACACCATCTTGTACTTCAGAATGTCCCCATGCTTGTGAATGTATGGGTTTCTGGGGATTCCCTTAACTTGGTCAGGGATGTTGTTTCTTGGCTTTCTTGCTGCTTGTCAAAACTAGAGGTTCTTACTTTACGTGCCAATACGCTTCACATTTCACAGGTTTTTTCAAGTTATTCAGTGAAATTCTTGGAAGAGATTCTTTTCCATGTATTGCTTAATAATCACTGCCAACTGCTTGCCTCACTGGTTTGACTTTGCTTTCTTCTTGTCTGATCATCCTAGGAAAAAGGAATTGTTCGTGAGCTTCCTCAACTTACTAATCTGAAGGAGTTCGTCTTAATAGCCTTTGCATCAAAAGATGACAGTTTGATTGGATTTACTTCTTTGATCAGGGCTTCGCCCAACTTGGAGAAGTTTGTGCTGAAGGTAGCATATTGCTGTACTAATCTCAGGCATTGCTTTCTTTTATTGTCTCGTTTGGTTTTCTTGAGCCTTGCTTTAGTTATTCTTGTCTTTCACTGTGGCATTTGCCATATGCCATGCCATGCCATTGAGCATTATACTCTGGGACTTGAACATTCTTATGATTATGAACTTTTAAATGCAGTTTAGGATCCCAATCAATTCTTGAAAGCGAGAAAGCAATGATTATACTAATATGCTTGGTATCAGACATGCTGTTTCTGCTGCTGCTCCTATTCTTTTCTTTCTTTTTCTAATTTGTGTTGGGTACTCTTAGCAGATTTTCCCCCATTCTTTTTGATCTGCAATATTTTAGTTATTGACAGCTTAATCTGTTTGCAGTTGGAATCATGGTGGGATGATATGGTCAGGGGAGATAGAAAGTTGAAGAAAGCTGCTAGCTTTCCGCTCCAACATCTGAAAGTGGTCGAGTTACTTGGATACTATGGTCACAGAAGTGAACTAGAACTTGTTGAATACTTCCTCGAGAATACTATTGTCCTCGAGAAACTTATAATTGACCCTCGTGGTCCGCGTAATCTCAAATCGCCCAAAATGCGCAAGGAAAAGAAGCAGGAAAAGTTAGCTAGAAATTGTGCCAAGCAACAGCTCAGGGGATTAATACCTTCACATGTTGAATTTTCGATTCTATAGCTGCAAACAGCAAATGCAGCTAAATTTAGGTTCATGCACACGAAGTTGTGGTCCTTGGCCTCCGTCAAGATTTAAGTGTTTAGCTAGCGCTAATGACACTTGGGTTTGGTTACTCGTTAATTCCAAAAGGTCCATATTTGTTGTGCAGGGTGGAAATGGAGCACTGGTAGTGGGCTGGAAATGGAGTGTCTAGAATCATGACCTCCCACTTTATTTAAAAAAAAAAAAAAAAAAAGGTAGCTGGAGAGGTTGTCGGGGACAGGAGTACTTGTATCATAAATAAATAATAATTACATAGCTGAATGAATGAAGTGTAAACCATGATGGTTCCTACTGACGGTTGACACGTTTGCCTTCGTTCAATTGAATCACGACCAAAATGCGAGACGATTATTGGGTGATAGATGCATCATAATGTTTGTTAACGAGTGCAAATGATTGTTTAAATGGATACTTATTCAATATTTTGAGGTTGACCTGAGTAAAATATAAAGAGTTTGAGCTATGTGTCAACGCCAATTCTTTGTAGGAGCAAATAAGCAAAATGCAAGTAGTTTTGTGTAAGCAAGATTGTGGAACTTGCTTGAAGCCCCTTCCTGTCGGAGCATGTCCCAGTTTGTCCTCAGGCCACACGACTTATAAGCACGCCTCCCAGGCCAATTTTTCGCTCACTGCAAAGCGTTAGATTTAACCCCTTCTCTTGGAGTATCTTTTAGTGGATGGTTTTGTTCGTCTTACCATGGATTCTGTTATCCAAATCTTGTCTGCTAACTTAGGCAACCATTATTCCTTGTTTTATTAAACATATAGATAAAGAGGGGAAACCCCCTGCCACGTAGGATGGTCGTCCGCCCATGTGGCAACTGAGGATTGGCCGGTGGTGCTGCCAGGTAGGTTTGTTTTTTTTTTGTTCCTCATGGTAGGTGGTTCAACCATGGGCCTCTTTTGTTTTTGTTTTCCTTGGAGACAGTTGTGATGCTGTCGGTTTGTCATTAATCATAGTCATTAGTTATTAGTCATCAGTTAGTCATTTTTGGGGACAGCAACTTGCTGGTCAGTGCTGAAATTACGCTTTCCCCACCAAGGTTTCTTTTTTTTACTTGTTTTGTTTTTTTGTATTCGTTGGTGATATTTTGTGGGGTGGTGTCCATCTATGTAAAATTACCTTTGCCGCCGAATTTTCGCTGTCTGAGACTTTAAGTTTTTTACAGTTCAGCAGCTCATCTCTGTACGGCTATGGCAGGATCTCTCGTAACCGTTGGACAATTCCGTCGATTTTTTGTTGGGCAATTTTCCTTTTTGGGTTCCGTTCGGGCTGCTTCTCTTCATTCTGCCTCCTGCTCGCTGGTTTCTGCTATCGCTTGTTTGCTGTTTGCTGTGGTCTGTTCTCATGCTTGCTTCTGGTTTTCTTTTTTTTTGTTGTGTCTTTTACCTCTATTCATCCTATATTCTTTTTGTTTCTGGTTCTTAGCTTTATAGGTGGCTACTGTTGCATTGCCGCCTTCCATAACCACAGGTGTGTGTTCTTAATCTTTCTTTCTCTGCTTTGTTATGATGCATTGATGTTCTGCATGTTCCTGTTTCTTTTGCTGCCAAAGATTTTCCTACCTTTTCTCTTGATTTTTAGCTCCTTTCACCTCTTCGTTGGCCGCTTTTGTTAGCTTTTTAGTCTGCTGCTGCATTGCCATTTTCCATGAACCCGCGCCCGGATTCTTAATCTTTTTCGGCTCTGTTTTTTTGTAGTAAGGAGGTCTCCTGTTGCCTGCACTTATGCTGTGCATGTTCACGCTTGTTTTGCTTCCAGATGTTTTTTCCTTTCTTTTTCGGTTTTTTCTCGTTTTTTCTTGCTCTTTTATATTTTTTTTCTCATTCCTCAGCTTTCTTTCGGGTCCTTTCTTTTTGCGCTTTATTTGTTTGCTGTAATGCTTGTTAGTGCCTTCTGTGACCTACTTTCCTTCTTCTTACTTTTTGCCCATGTTTTTCTGCCTTGTTTCTGTTCTTCTGTGCATGCTGAAGTTTTGATCTTTTTTTTAATCCTGTAGCTATTTCCTGCGCCGTCCCTGTTCCTCTTGGTGATCCTTTTGCTTTGGAGGCGTGTGCTTTTAGTCGACTCTTGTTTGAATCAATTCAGGTTTTTTAGCTATTGTGCCTTGTGCTTTTTCCTTCTGCTATGCATCCTTTTATTGTTGTCCTGCTGTCCTGGAACTCCTTCTTGGATAATTTGGTTTAGCCTGTGTTGTATACCTCTGGTGCGTGCCTTTAGGCCTTTTCTGTTTAGTTGCATCTATTCCATTTTTTGCTCTCGTTTGTTGTGCGGTTTGGATGCTATTAAGTCATTTCCTCTCTGATTGTTGGTCTTACTTTCTGTTCTTGAGTCTTCCGGTCTAAGAACATGGATATAAATGCAAGACGCCGTAAACGGTATGCGGAAATGCCACAGCATGAAAAGGCTGACCTTTTGCGCCGTCGTCGTGATGCTAATTCTGCAAAAAAACAGAGGCTTTCTGTTCCTGTTGCTGGTCGCGAAACTACCTCACTTCTTGCTGAGGTCGAGAGTAGCCAGCTTAATGCTGGGACCTCTCTCAGTTGTGTTTTCCCCAGTGGTCCTTTCCAACATGTCAATAGTACGTATTATGGCCAGTCAATTCCCAATTTGCCACCCGCGCTGAGTAATTTAGGTATTCCTGCGCTTAGTGGTTGGACGCTAGGGATATTCTACGATCACGTTGCCATCTTAATGCTGGATTTCCTGCATTAAATCGCCAGCATGAAACCTCTTTCTCTACTGGCCTACACCTTCAATTTCCATCTTCTTCTCCTGGTGGTACAAGTTAAACTTTTTCTATTTCTTTGAGCCACTTGTTTTCTATTCCTTCGACTTTACATTTGCTGATTGTGTACCCTCCTGTCTCGGTTGGTGGTTAATGCTGCAGAACAGCACATGGACTCAGCATCTGCCACCAACGACATACTTCAGCCGTCTATTTGTCAGGGGGAGATTTGCCACCTTTTTACTCAAACACCTCCTCCTTATCTGCGCTCTGGTTGCCAGAATCAGCTTTGCAGTGCTGTGCATCATACAGCTGATGTCTAGTTATGCTCTGCTAGGCAGCTATCTCCTCGTGTCGGACCAGAAACTCTGCCTTCGTCTGCTTTGTCTCGTGGTAATATTATTATTCAGCCAATTTTCCTAATCCTGGTTTCTTCGTGCCTATCTAGTGTAGCTGTTCCGAAGACTGCATCTATTATTTAGCTTTTGCTACTGATAGTTCATACCATCTTATGTTTCTATTTATTTGGTCATAACCTCCCGTGCCCTTTGTTCTTTTGCTTCTTTTTTACTGTTATCCTTGGTTCCGGTTCTCTAGCCATGATAGCTTTTCGCTGTGAAATTATAGCTCCCTCTTGTTGCCGTAGCAGTTCGAAACTTTGTAGGCTGGAAAAAATCCCTGAGAAATCTCTTATCCTCCCCAATGTTCTAGCTTGTGAACATTGCGATGCTAAGAGGTTTCACATGGAGCCTCCTTCTTTTTGTTGCCGTAGCGGCGAGGTTAAAATTGTCCCTCCTCCCATGCCTTACAGTCTGAAGCGATTATTTACTGGTTCTGATAAGGAGTGCGAGGACTTTCAAAGAAAAGCCCGCACTTATAATAATAATGTCGCTTTTACATCGTATGCTGCAAAATATGACAGGAAATTAACAAAAAACAAGCCTGGAGTGTATACGTTTCGAGTTCAGGGTCAGGTTTATCACTTTTTGAACTCTTTGCTGTCAAACGGTGATCAACCTAGTGGAATTCAGTTATACTTTTATGATACTGATGAAGAATTAAGGAGGAGGACTGAAAACTGCGATAAGCTTCGTGAGAGTACTTTGAAGCTGCTTATGAGTATACTCCAAGATAATCCTTATGCAAAATTCTTTAAGAGCTTAAGGGATCTTCCAAATCTTGAGGATCATACAATTATTCTCAATTCTAATCCTACCTTAGACCAGCGAGTATATAATCTTCCTACTGCATCCCAAGTTGCTGCTATTTGGACTGAAATTGATGATGATTCAGTTGATATGCGTCCTCACATTCAGGTCTATAGTCACTCTAGCATGAGTTATAGAGTTCAGCCTTATTATGGATGCTGTGATTCTTTGCAGTACCCTCTCCTCTTTCCTAGAGGTGAATCTGGGTGGCATTATGGAATTAAGCGCTTTCATAAGAAGGAGAAAAAGGGAAATTTGTCTGCCATCAACCAATCTGTTGATCTTTCCTCCGTAGATACTCCATCACAGCTGTTAGAGTTGGAACAAAGAGGCACGTTTATTTTTTCCTTGCCTTTTTTTTTATTCCATTTATCTATCAGGTGTACATTTTTTCCTCATTATGTCTATATGTTTATTCTTTTTAGTTGCTGACAAGGGTTGAAGTGAGGACTATTTTGTGTCTGCTAGAGAATATTATTGTTACAAGTTTCAAGTGAGAGATGATGATGCATCTATGTTGCTGCACACCCTTAGGTTGTTTCAACAGTTTGTCGTGGGTTCTTATATTAAGATCGAGACGTCTAGGCTTGACTTTCACAGAAAAAAACAAAATGCAATACGTACTGAAATTCTCCAAGGGGTTTTAGATAGCATTGCTATTGGTCAGACGCAGGGTTCTAAAGTTGGTCGAAGGACTATTTTACCTGCTTCTTTTATTGGGGTTCCGAGGGACATGAAACGCAGATATTTGGATGCAATGGCTTTGGTTCAGAAATATGGAAAGCCTGACATTTTTTTGACCATGACATGCAATCCAATGTGGAAGGAAATTCATGAAGGTTTGCGATATACAGAAAAGCCGCAGGATAGGCCTGATTTATTGTCTAGAGTTTTTAGAGCTAAATTTGAAGTGGTCAAGAATGAGCTTCTGCACAAACACATTTTTGGAGAGGTTGCAGCGTGTGTCTATGCTATCGAATTTCAGAAGCACGACCTTCCTCATGCTCATGTCCTCTTAATTCTTAAGCCTGAGTTCAAATTATTAAATGCTGAATCGTATGATAAAATTGTTTGTGCTGAACTTCCTGATCCAAAAGAGGATCAGCACTTGTACTCTCTCGTTGTGAAACATATGCTTCATGGTCCCTGTGGAGATATGGATAGAAGTTACCCTTACATGAAAAATGGTTCTTGTAAAAGCCATTATCCAAAAGATTTTTCTGAACATACTATTCATGCCGAAGATTCTTACCCGTGTTATAGAAGGAGGGATGATGGTAGAAAGATGAAGTTCGTCGGCATGAATTGGATAATCGATGGGTTATACCTCATAATCGATACCTCCTTACTTTGATCAATTGCCATATGAATGTGGAAATATGTTCTACTATCAAGCTTGTCAAATACCTTTACAAATATGTCTTCAAAGGACCTGATCTTATCAGTTTTCAGGTCATCGATCAGCCTTCTTCTGCTGATGTTGACGAAATCAGTAATTTTCAGAAAGCTAGGTGGATATCTCCACCAGAAGCATTATGGCGAATCTATGAATTCCGCCTTAGTGAAATGACTCCATCCGTTTATACTCTTCAAGTCCATCTTCCTGCTCAGCAGCCCATTTCTTTTGACAGTAATTCAGATTTGAACTACTTGCTCAAAAATATCGATTTCTCTAGGACGATGCTGACTGAATTTTTTAATACAAACAAGTCAAATGCAAAGGCACAGACCTTAAAATGTTTGTATAGGGAATTTCCAGAACATTTCGTGTGGACTCCTAAAACAAAATCATGGTCCGAAAGGGAGCGTTGCCGAGCAATAGGGAGATTAGTTACGGCAAATCCAAAGGAAGGTGAGCGCTATTTTTTACGCCTTTTGTTATGTCATGTTCGTGGCCCAACGTCATTTGATCATCTTTTAACTGTTAGCGGTGAACGGATGAACTCCTTTAGAGAAGTTGCTCTTAGGCTGGGTTTGTTAGATTCTGATAACTACATACAAGAAACTCTAGAGGAAGCTGTAGCCTTTCAGATGCCATCATCATTGCGGTTATTATTTGCTACTCTCCTATTCTACTGCTCTCCCACTGATCCTAAACTCTTGTGGACTAGGTTTCAAAAGGACCTCTCGGCAGATTATATTCATGCTCAGAAGTATACTAATTATTCTGATTGTGAGATAAAAAACCAAGTTCTGGAAGACATTAATAAGTCATTAGTACAGATGGGAAAGAGTCTGAGTGAGTTTCACATAGTTACTGATTCCTTTGCTGCTCCTGAACGGATCACCAGAGAAGTAGATAGTGAGAGGAACATTGTGATTGATCCTGAGGATATATTACTGCCTTCGAAGTTGAACGCTGAACAACGACATGCATTTGATTTAATTTTACACTCAGTGTTCTCTTCAGAAGGTAGAGCCTTCTTTATTGACGGCCCTGGTGGAACCGGAAAGACTTTCCTATAACGGTCGCTACTGTCTGCTTTAAGGTCACAAGGTTACGTTGCTATTGCTGTTGCTACCTCTGGTGTTGCAGCATCGATTCTTCCTGGAGGAAGAACGGCACACTCTAGGTTTAAAATTCCTTTGGATTTCACAAAGAGTAAAACCTGCCAGCTCAGCAAACAGAGCAGTGTAGCTAAGTTGATTTGTGAATCTAAATTGATCCTTTGGGACGAAGCATCCATGGCTAAGAGACAAACGATTGAAGCCTTCAACGATTTGCTTCAGGACTTGAAAGATTCTGATCTGCCCTTTGGTGGCCATGTTGTTGTTTTTGGTGGAGACTTTTGACAGACTCTACCAGTTATTGAACAGGCTTCTAAACAGGATTTGATAGAATCAAGCCTTGTTAGTTCACCATTGTGGTTGTCTATGCACAAGTTGACATTGAGAGCAAACATGCGAGCTATTTTGAACCCAACCTTTTCTGATTTTTTGTTACGTATTGGTGAAGGCCGAGAGCCTGTTGACGAAAATGCAGATATATTGCTTCCTTCTCACTTAGTAATTCCCTATCATGCCAAACACGAGTCCTTGGCTAGGTTATTCCGATATCTATCGCCTATTTTTTCTTTCAATGACTTTTAACTCGTATGTTTTGTTTTTTTGACTGGAAAATCATCGATGTTAAATGCAGATTTATACATTCTGTTTTCCCAGACCTGAATCTTTATTCAGCTGATCCTTATCAAATGATCAACAGATGCATCCTTTCTCCTAGAAACAGCTCTGTTGATGAACTTAATGAGGTGATCATTGAAAAATTTCCAGGCAAGCTTTATACCTATGTAAGTTCAGAAAAAACTGTCAATCAAAGGTTTCAAGGAGATTATGAAGACTTCCTAAATAGTCAAAATCCAAAGGGACTCCCTCCACATAATCTATTGCTTAAAGAAAACTGTCCTATCATGCTTCTCAGAAACTTGAACCCTGCTGAAGGCCTATGTAATGGCACAAGGCTTATATGTAGGGAATTACGCCGGCATACCATCTGTGCTGAAATTGTGTTTGGACAGCACAAAGGGAAGCGAGTTTTCATTCCCAGAATTCCTCTACAAACCTCTGATAATGAAAAACATGGTATTCCTTTCATAAGAACCCAGTTCCCCATCCGGCTATGTTTCGCCATGACAATTAACAAGTCTCAAGGCCAGACTTTGGATTATGTTGAAATTTATCTACGCGAGCCTGTTTTTTCTCATGGTCAGCTTTATGTTGCACTATCTAGAGCAAGGACTTCTAATACAGTTAAAATTTTGCTTGTTCCCGGAACTTTTGACGATATCAAAATCGATAACAAAACAAGAAATGTTGTTTTTAGTGAAGTGTTTCATTTAGCTAGAATGTGACATCTCTCTGACAAGGTGAGTTTATACGAAATATTTGCCACTTGTAATTATTGCTTTTCTCAGTTTCATTCTCATGCCTTCTGTCTTCTTCGTTTCGTATTCATCTCTTCGGATCCATTCTCCTTTTTCCCTTTAGGATGTCACAAACTCTTCCAATGAAAGCCATTCTTCCTGGCACGCAAAAATGGACATGCAGGGTCACAGTTCAAGAAAAACAGCATGTTACATCATCGATTGGTACTCCAACAAAAAAATAGAAATTTGTTTTTCTGGACTCAGAGGTACATAACTAGGCAATTCACTATCTTAGTTCCCTGCTTAAACAAGAATAGCTACAGTTGAGAAAGTCTCTAATGCTTATGTTCTAATTTATCAGCTACAGCTTTCAGAACCTTTCTCGTTCCATTCATTTCCCTCCCTTACAACAGCTTATTGCTTCGGATGAAATTAATACCTCTTCTATATTTTAATAGGGATCTCTGGTTGAAGGAATCATTTTTAATAATGATATCCCTAGAATGAGCCCTCTTCTACAAGTGTATAAAAAATATCTTATCTCGAATGCTGTTGTCAGACCAATCCCTCCAAAATTCCAATCTAAAGGTCTGCACACACAATGGGTTATATCCACCAAGACACTTGTTGAAGAGGTCATTGATGATGAAGATACTGTGCCTGTGAAGCTCAGCTATACCAAATTTACTGATCTAATCAAATACATGGATCATAAAGATCAGTCTGTAGCTGCGTTTCTTTGTTTAAAATATATCCGTGTGCAGTCTTTCTTTTCTTTCATAACCTCTGTTTACATTTTCTTCTTTTAAAATAGATATCTTGGCTGTTGTTATATCTGCAATGGACCAGAAACATGTAAACAAGGATGGTAGAGAATCCATTGTTCAGAAGTTTGTCCTTGTTAATGAAGAGTATGAGCTTCTCTTATTTATAATCATTTCTTATATTGAACTTTTGCAGTTTCTGCTTTAACTGATCTATTGGTCTCTCTGTAAACCAGCTTTCAAACTGTTAAGCTCTCCATGTGGGATGCCTTTGTGAATGATGAAGGCCAGAAATTGATACAAAGCATGCATAAGTTCCCTGTTGTTATATGCAGAAGAATCAAAGTTGGCTGTTATAATGGTCCATAGCAAAGACTTTCTCAGTAGCTATCTGTTATCTTTTTTTTCTCTGCTTCTTTTTCCATCAGTCATGCATAAACTTTTCTTTTAGGTGTGGCTTTATCTACGTGGTTTGACTCTGTTATTCTTGTTGATCCACCTATCCAAGAAGCTAGAGAGCTAAAAAATTGGTACCCTCATGAACATGTGTTTCTTATCTTTCACTATGCATACTCTGTTTTTTCCCCCATGTTTGAATCTTATCTACCATTTTTTGCAACAGGGCGGTGAGAAATGAGAACCTTCTTTTGAATATAGTTTACCGGAAACTATACGACAACTATAATCCAAACCTCTCGCTTCAGCCAAACCAAAAATTTACTAACGTTTGCAATCTCACAGGGATGCAGAAGGTATAGTGCAAGTATATTTTTCCCATCATTATTTATCCATATGCTTCTCGGCCTAATGATGGTTCACCGTGCTCTTTCAGGCAGCATGGGTGAAAGTTAGATTCTCTTTCGAACACATTTTTCAAAAATACTGGTATATGGCCTGCAGTGAGTGTTTTCGCTCTACATCGGCAATGCACAGAGTTACTTTCCTCTGTAATTCGTGTAAGGGAAAACACGAAGCTCAGCCAAGGTGAGCTGTTACACAATAACAAGCCTTCACCTCAATTTATCTGTTTCCTTTTATATATTTTAATGTCTTTGATAAATAATATCTCTATTCTTTCCCCTTTTACCTTACAACATTGTCTATATACCTGATCTCCCTGTATAGATGCCGCTTTGACACTGATTTGGAAGATGAAACTGGCACCGTGACAGCTTCCATATTTGGAGATCTGGCTGAAAAACTCCTTACCTTCACCGCTGCTGACGCAATGAATCATTTTGATCAGGTATCTCTGTTACCTCTGCATTGTATTTGCCATGAAGCCATGCACTCTTTTCGCCTTATTAATGTCATCTTGTTCGCTATTCTGTTTATGCAATTTTTCCAGAACATAGAGCTGCATCTTGATCATGTCCATGAATCTTTGAAAACAAAGTGGTTTGTTGCACATCTGAAACCTGTTCAGAGTCAGCTTGCAGATGCAAAGCAACGATATACTATTATATATTGTTGCGAAGTATCAGAGTATCAAAGTGAGCAAGAAGTTATTCCTCATGAAAGTAGTGTGTTTCCACTGACCTGCACCGATATTGACTCTCCTAAAGCCATTGCTGAGGGTATACTTTTGTTCTTTATCGCTATATTTTTTTTCCCCCTAATTCTCATCTTTCTCCCATATTTAAATTTTAGTATTCCTTTTAACATGCAGTCGCTTCTTCATCAAAAAGAAAGCTTTCTCTTCTTAGCAAATTTAATGAAAGCGAGACAAGTGATTCGACACCGTCACAGCTGATTCAGCCAGAATCTACTGAAGACGACTCTGCAAAGAAAGCAAGATTAGAATAACCATTGCAATGTTCAAGAAATAGACTTAATATTTTTGGTTTTTTGTAAATCGTGGCTGCTCATTTTTACTCTGCTGGGACAAATGCTGTCTGTTAATTATCCAACCTGTTCTCTTTTGCAAACTTCATTTTGGGGGTTATACCTGTCTCCATGCATTTTCTTCTTTTATTTGAACATGTAAATGAAGCAGCTCTTTTAACCATTTGCATCTGCTACGTCAGATGATTGTCTTCATTGCCTGTCAACTATCTATTAAGCTGTATTTCTTTTGTCCTATTCTTTCTTGTTATTCTTCCTTAAACCAATTTAGCTTTTTCCCATTCCTTATTATATAAATCAATTAATCCTTCACTTCTACATAGAATGTTTACGTTTTTTTTTGTACCACTAATACTGCCTACAAATTATACATGCACGAAGCAAAAACATAAATATTTAAAACATTGGTTTTCATTACCAACTCATGTCATTTCACTGAAGAGTCGCTCATCCACTTTTTATCCTCCTTGCTGGTTAGACTCTGACCATTATACCACTTTGTTTTCCTCTGGATTCGTTGTGTTTAACAAATACACATTGGCTTATATACACATCCAGCTCATCCGCTTCTTCACCTTTTGCCCTCTTTCAAAATTTCTCAGCCTTTACTTCTGCAGCTTTTAAATTATTGCAAACATGCCAACCTAAAGACTGCAAGAAACATTGATATCAATAAAATATCTGACGCAGCAGGCCATTGCCTCTTTATATATCATACCTTCTTTATTAACCATGTCATGTCCTACGCTTAACTAGCATGAAACTGAAAGAAAAAACTGCAGCTCTATACAAAGGATTGCAGAACTTAGGATGCGCTCTTAGGATACGCTGCTAGGGATGAAATACGAAGTGCAGAGCTCTATCTCCAACTCATTCATCCGCTTGCCCTTTTTTACCTATATGTGCCATTGGTATTCCCTCTTGTCTAACGCCCTTCTACATACATCAGTTTAATGGTGCAAGGTCCTCTCGCTTGCCCATCAAATTTTCAGGTGGCTAGCAATGATTTCCAGCCGCACTGTTTTATAATTAAATGTAGCCATAGAGGACAGGTATGACATTTTTCCCCTCTCCAAATATAACTTTCAATTTCACTGTTTATAAATTGTTTATATCGGGTTGTCTCACTTTATTTGCTCAAACTTGAAAAATTCAGATTTTACCTTCCCACTTCGAAGCACTAATTAATCGACACCAGACAAACGTCATCATTCTCAGATATGGAATGCGAAGTTGGCCTATCACAGTTAATAATGGTTCGTTTGGGGATGGATGGGATGAATATTGTCGTGACAATATCGTTGCAACGCATGATATGGTAATGCTTCGACATGCCGGTCGTCTTATTTTCGATGTTCTTCATTTCTGTGAACTCCAGCAGCAGGTTTACCTGCCTTGGACAGTTCCATTGCCAAATCTTTCGCAGAATGCTACTTATCATGAACAAGGCCAGTACATATCTACCCTCAATTTATACAGTCCTTTCCATCATAATTATTTCTTTCTCATTAAATGCTCAATGACCTTAGATCATAGACGCTCGCCGATTATCCAACATAGAGTGGCTTCATCATTACAACCAGATTTTTGTCAATGAATATATGATTCTCATTGCTTTTATCAGATCTTTAACTCGTCAACTCCAAACACACTGGTAAGCTATTTTTATGTTCGGTTTCCTTCGTTCCATTTCACCTGCTTTTACATTGTCAGCTTTCCATGCTAACTGTTTCCAATCTTTGCCAGAAAATTCCAAAATTCGCTAATCACTTCTTAAATGGTATGAAGACTCCCACCATTCTAATCAAAACGGGACATAACACTGCAGAAATTGGAGTTAAACGCAACAGGCTCAAAAAAAATTGGAGATCCTTCGTTCTCCAGCACCAGTTGCAGCACAACGATTTTCTTGTATTTGTTCCAGAATCACAAAATACATTTGCAGTCTTGATTTTTGATTATAATGGAACTGAGAAGATATTTCCATGGTACCAAACAGTTACTATTTGATCAAATAATCAGCCTTGCACCTAAACTATCTCATATATAGTTTGCACCTGAAATCATCCATCTCACCGGTGGACCGTTGCCATCCTCATTTTCTGCAGCTTCTGATATTTTCTTCCTCCATTGTACTTTGCAAGAGACTTTAAAGGAACAAATTTTTTCAGCTCTGTATTATTCATTGTTTGAGTTAGCTTTAATGTAATTTCGCTTCCATCGTCTTGTATTTGCTCACTTGTTTCGCCTTCGTTGCAGCAATGAACTATTATAATTCAAGTAGCCTCAATAGTCTGTGCATCCTCTAACTGAGCCATCAATTTATAAGCAAACGATAAGGCATTACATTCAAACTTTGTCTACCGGATTTATATAGCTTGTTCACCACTATTACATGTGACTTCACCTCCATCAAAACGTCATTTCCAAACCTGCTAAATATTTTCTGCTCTTTACAGACCTCTACAAGTTACTTCCACTACTTTTCTTGCAGCCTTTCACACTAAGGTTGCTCTTGGTTGCTACAATTCTCCACAAGCGAACGCAGCCGTTCTGTCTTTTCTATATAGATATGTTCATCGTGTAATGTCAACGACCAAAAGTAAAAGAATGCTGCGTGGACATCAACAACCAAACGTTAAAGCAACTATAATCTAATAGTATGTATCAGCTTTACTTTTTAAATTCAGTTCTACTTCTCCTCTAAATTTTTGACAGCGCATCCTAAGCTCTGCACTTCGTACTTCATCCGTAGCAGTATATATGACGTTTGCCTAGCATTACTTTTCCCATACCAATACAACCAAGTTCCTATTACTTTTTGCTCTGCTTCTTATTCCTTTTAGTTCTGTTTCATCTTCTTCGTCAGTAATCTTGCGCATCTTCTTGTTCCTTCCACTTCCCGCACCTTTTTAACTTTTCCACTCACCTGTTAATTATTTCCTCTGTACGTTGACTTTATTTGTCCCACTCGTTCTACAAAATAATATTGTTTCTCGTTTGACTTCGTTCCTTTGTTTAGACTTACCATCTGCTTTCTTTTATTTCGTTATAGATCCTCTTACGATGGAAGCCAATGACATTCCCTTATCTGCTATCGATCCATCTCTACTAAATTGGAGTGTTTTTCTCCGAGCAATTGAAGTCACTCATACCAAAAAAGGTTCCTCAGCTCATCAAATACGTCGCAAGTTTATATTGGCAGATGACCGAGTAACATTGATCTGGTTATTTCTTTTCTGTTATGCCTATTAGACTGCATCAACTCATGACTTTATTCTTATTCCAGGGCCTTCGAGTTACAATCTATGCTGCTGAAAATATGATTGAACAATTTGCCACCTTGCTTATCCCTTTCAAAAAGTACTACATATCCAAAGCTGCTGTTCGCCAGCCACAAAATTTTGCTGATGCTGATGAATATCCATTCTATTGGCTCCTCACTCCGAGCACCATAATACATGAAATACAGGAACCGGTTCCTTCATTTCCTTTTCATTTTCACCTAAACCCTTTTTCTATGCTTGATATCTTTGCTGATACCCATCACTTACTAAGTGAGTAACATCTTTCACAGTCCATTTTTTTTTTAATCCTCATCAAAGTCTATCGCTTGTGTTATAATATATTCTTTTGTCCCACCTATGTTAGACGTCATGGGAGTTGTTGTCCATATTTTGCCTCATAAAACAACACCTTTTCACGGATCACCCTCTATTTCTCGAGATTATGTCATTATTGATCAAAGGTAAATCCTTCCTAGGCTATCCCATTCTTTTCTTATCGTAATCTATAAAACAAAAATGCATCTATTAACAAAGCTTGTGTTCTCTTTTTCTTCCCAGTATGAAACCAATGATTCTAACCCTCTGGAATGAATTCGAAGAAATAGATGGTCCCATCATTAGAGCTCCTGGCCGCCATTTTCCAATCATTGTTGCAATAAGAGTCAATGTCACAACAAACAATTGTAGCTATACACTTCACCCTCTTTATCTAATTAATGTTAAATACATCCATTGCTTTCAAAGCTCTTAGTATTGACACTTCTTTTTTTTTGGAGCTCAGACCTGAGCTTCTCGACCTGTCATTGTTCAACCATTATAGTAGCTCCATTTGCTTAAGAGGCAATGCATCTTGATCACTGGTGAGAAGTATAAAATATATGCTGCACCATTATCGCATCTGCATTCTACTGCCTAAGAAACATTTTTTCCCTTTTATATGCATCAGGTACCATAGTCATGCATTTGTGATAGACAAGTTTGTTGCTAGGGGAAATTACGCTAATCCACGAATTCTTCTCCCTCCTGTTACCGCTGATAGGATTCTTCGTATTAGTACTGCACTCCAGCAGGTTGCAATCTTATTCTTTTTTATATTCCATAAATCATGTTTGCCTCCCTTCCATCTTTACTATTATTGTTTTGCAGAGAACAAATAATGCGTGGGTTAAAGGAATCATTGAAATTTCGCTTAGACCCCAAAAATTATTCTATATGGCATGCCCCCAATGTAATCAACCAAACAGCTTTGCAACCGCCTCAATAGTTATATGTGAATACTGTCAGGCAACCACTGAACTTTTACCAAGGTTTTTAAAGCTATTCAGTCAATCCATTCACTTAATAAATTCGTACAATCCAAACTGTTTATAGCAATTATACACTCTTCTCCCTTACAGAGCTTGTATTACTATTTCGGTTGCTGATTCAAGCGGATCATTAGCTGCTACTGCTATGGGAATGGAAGCTGAAAACTTAATTAGCTACTCAGCTGCTAAGCTCCGTTATTTTTACCAACAGGTACCTACTGATCATTGTCCATTCGCAAATATTTTCTTCCCTTTGTCTTATCTTTACATTGATTTTTCCCTTCGGTTTCTTCAAACAGAGGATTGAGATAACTTCGCACCTCGTGCGCACTTTACATGGAAAAACAAATCTATTCTACATTAGACCTTCCTCTTCCAGAATTGTCGGCATCAAATGTGCAACGTATGAAATAATTACTTCCTATGCTACGGATGAAGCCATGAACATCAATGATGTCAACTTCAATGGTCTTAACATCGACAACTAAGCCTTTGTTCCATTAGCTTTAAGTTTTAAGCTGTTTCAGGCCAGATGACTATTAGCCTCTGTACTTTTGCAAATATTAACGCATGCATGTATTTTGAATTATTGCAACAACAAATGCAATTTATATGCTCCAACCTTTTGTCTGATTTCATTCGGTGGTTTTACATTTGTGCGTTATCAACTTCGTTGTCAAACTCCGTTAAAGTGCTATGCCTGGGCATATACATCTTCAAATTTCCCACCGCGCACTTGCGCGGTGAACCCCTCCTAGTTATCAACATAAGTAGATAAAGAGCGAAGGGCTCTGATGACCTGGAATGTTTTCGTCGTCCTCTCACGTGCGCTGTGCGTGGTTCCTGACGACGTCGTTTTGTGTTGTTCGCCAATGTGTTCCTCGCGCATGACTCTTCGAACTCTAACCCTAGGTCAGACCAAAACGCCGCCTCTCTTCCCTTCCCTTTCTTCTCGTCTCTCTCCTCAACCTTTCTCTCTGATCATTCTTCTTCCTCTCTCTCTCTCTCTCACTCGATCTTGACCTCTTTATTTTCTCCTCTGACTTTCTCCACCACACCGTCTCCCTCTCCTCTAGGAGCTGCTTCTACCCCCAACATCACGAGTCCCCCTTCTCCCACCTCCCTGTGATTTCCTTTCCACCTCCCTGCGCTTCAAGTTCGTCGTCGTCGGATCCCCTCCCAGCCTTTGGGAGGACTTTCGATCCCACCACAAGATCCTCGTAGTCATCAGCATTTTTTACTGCTCTTCCTCCCTCGATCTCCATTCTCTCGCCCTTCAATTTTATTTTTAAATTTTTTGCTCCTCATTTTTTTTGCAGCCTGAATATCAATATTAGGCAGTATTTCGGTGTTTTTGGCTTTTCGATTATTTTCCTGTTTCCCAGTCTACATGCGAAGATGCCTTTGCTTTTTTGTGATGCTTTGCTTTGGTTTTCGAAAACATCTTGAAATTCTATGGCTTAATAGATGGTCATTTAATGGTTTTTTTTTTGTATCTTGGCTAATTGTATTCTTTTTATTTTTCAGGGGATTTTTCTTCAACAGCTTCAACAACAGGGTGCAACACCATCTGGGACGAACAACCCTATGAAGAGAATTTTGAGAAAGAGGTCGGTCAAGATGATTGCCCGTGATTTCATTCATTTGTTATTTTTTAGAGGTTTTTTTTTTGGTCATGGTGAATTGTATGTAAGTTTTTTGATGGTTTTGATGAATTGGAGTCCTATGTGTTTAATTGCTTTTAGATCCGTGACTTTTCTTTTCTTTTGGTTGTAATAGTCGAATTCGGATCTTTGCTGTGCTTTTGCTCTGTTGTATATTTGTGTATGGATTCGTGTGCACTGCCAATTTTTCGTCTATCACCGTGTATGCTATTTAGGAGATAGGTGGACTAGCATGGAAAACTACTGTGTTGGAATGCGAAATTGATTTTTGGCATCATTATGTTTGCTGATTTGAAGTGATTTTGAGCTATTCTTGTAAGGGAAGATGTAAAGAAGTTTTCTTTTTCTTTTTCTTTTTCTTTTCCCCATGATGAATTTGTAGGTGTGGGCACTATAAGAAGCTTGCTCCAGAGTACGAGAAGGTCGGTGCAAGTTTCAAGAAAGTTAAATCTGTTTTGATTGGAAAGGTTAGCCTTTCAGCTCTTTTTTGATCCATTGACCCTTTCAGATATGGTAGGAAAAGTCTCATTTTTACTCTAGGTTCGTAGTGTTGCTATATCAATTAGGACATTTGCCATGGGTTATTAAATAGTTTAGCTAAAGTTGGTACAATCTAAAGCTTGAAACTTCTGGGAATGTTACTATTGCATTGCTGTAGAGAACTCATATATGATGCAAAATTCATGGTTTTTGCCATGCTATCGTGGTGGGCTTGTTTTAATGAATTTTGGAGTTGTACATTATTAAGGGTTTTGTCATTGTTTGAATCATCTATCTTTGTGCTTTTTCTGATCACCTTAGGAGTTGCCATCCTTGGAAGTTACATTAATATAGAGCAAGATGCTACGGCAAAACTCTCTCAGACAAACTATACGGTTATTTCGTGTTGAAAAAGTGCTTACATTTTTCTTTTTATCCTTGCAAACTGGATATGTTCTATTTGATTTCCATCACTGAAATCTTGAGAAAGTGGAACCTGAGGTCCATTGCTATCTGGTTGCTTGTTGGCATCAACATCAGTTTAACTGTCTTAGCTATTGTGAATCTTCTATTTTGCATCTGATTTAATGTCAATACTTAAAAGATTAATCAACGATTTAGCTATGAATTATAGCAAAATAAGTTTAATTTTTGAACTTATTATCAAATTATATTTGTTGTAGGTGAACTGCAATGAGCATAAGATATAGTGTTTGTGGTTACCCTATATCCAATGGTTTCCAAAAGGTTCTTTGGAGCCCAAAAAGTTAGTTTATGTGAAATGCTGGAGTTTTCAAAAGGTCTTTGTTTTTCCTTACTTGCTCTGTTGAAATGATATCTATCCTGGTGTTGACTCTATGTAAATATAACTTACATGCCTTGAGTTCATACAATTGTATTCCTCATGAATCTATTTTTATTCTCAGGTATGAAGGTGCACGACCTGCAGAAGCCCTTGTTGAGTTTGTGAATAGTGAAGGAGGTAATGTTATTGTCTAGCTGGCTTGTGTTTTGTGGTCCATAAGTGTAATCCATGCTAACAAGTTTGGTAGATTTACGTTAAACCATATTTTGGTAGAAGTGTTGAATAATCCACAAGGTTGTTAAAATCCAATCCATATTACTTACGAAGATTAGAAATTTACTTCACCTTAAGATATCACCAATCTCTTTTGGATTCATTGTGCTGAAATATCACCTTAAATACCTGATACTGGAACTTTGGCGTTAATTCTTCCTGATCTTGAGCATACATGAACTGTACACTTCCATCCATCGTTGAAGACCTGACCTTACTTAGTTTCATTTCCAATGAGGTTTCTTCTCCATCATTTTTCATTATGAAAAATTTTTATTTTCCAAAGATTAGATTTAATCTTAATGAATTTGTTGCTTTTTCCTATTTGAATCAGATGAGATGAGCTTTGCAAGACATTTCTTATCATTTTGCCATTGCAATAGTTTCTAGAAAATGCAGAGCCAAGGTACATGCATGTAAAAAAAAAAATATTCTGGAATATTTTTCAAAGTGAGACTCATTTTGGCTAATGAATACTTATTAGCAGGTTTACAATGTTGTTAAGTTACCAGAACTTTATTGTGTCAGCAATACACTATATAATCTGCCTACCCTACCGCCAAAGGTGTTTCTATTACATTTTAGGCAAGAATAATGAGTGTTCTGGTAAATGGTGAGGTTGAGTATGATAAAATTCAGCCCTTGAGAAAAATGCCACATTTACATTTTTACATGAAAAACGCAAGTTTTTCGTTTTGTTAGTTGTGTACATTGATGGCCTATATCTAGTACCATGAAATAATTGCTTAGAATAATAGTTTATGCAAATTGATGGGGTCTGATGCCAAGTTTAAGAGGGATAGAGTAGTGTAATGCAATTGTTTGTTCCTTAAGTGAGCTGACTTCAATTAATGAGCTATTTTTATTTACTTGATGATAATGTAAACAGTGAGTTACATAATGCTATAGGGGTTGGTTAAAGGGGAAAGGAATTATATTATAATGAGGTGTATGTTTGGTAACGGTAGATTTTTGGATATGAAAATGATAATAATGCATAATGTTTTTGCCCGAAAAGGTGATAGTAGTTATTATTTTTTTGTTAAGTTTGGTGCATGATGACATGTAGTACTTAGTTTGCTTTAATTATGGTTGATTCCATCCAAATTTGAGATTGTTTGTATGTAATTTGCAGGTTGATGGCGCTAAAATTTTCTTGTGGATTTGAACAAGGTGCTTAAATGAGCTGACTTTTCTTCAAATTGGGAATGGTTTATGGATGGTAGTTTTCATAGTCATGTCATAATGGAATCCAGTAATGTGTTAAAAATATCATAGATTAATGCTTAGTTCATAATTACCAAAATATGTAGTTTGTACGAGTGTAGATTCTATTTTTTCACAATCTATTTTTGGTTCATATATTGTTTCCACTTACTTTTTTTAAGCTGTACATGAATACACATTTTTTTCATATATCATTGTCGGCTATTGAGCGAATTGTTGAATGTTATCGGGAAGTTGGGTTCCATGAAATTGCCAAATTGTGCTATGCAGAAATTGAATTGAAGTTGATTTTGGCATATTCATATTTTGCTTTCATGTACATTTCCAATTTTGTAATCTGCTACCGCCTACAATTCTGGAATTACGTCCGAAGATGATATTTTGGATTATGTTATGACGTTGATTATAACATTCAATTGAATTCAAGACCAAGTTTCTGCCTGCCAAGTCACCTGCACAAGCAGGCCGTTGGCTCTGAGTTTTGCAAAAATCTTAAAACCTCTTATAGAGTGCATTCTCTCTCTCTCTCTCTTTCTCTCCAATGACCAATGTAAGTTCTATGTGTTGAACATAGATGATCTAGATTATTCCTCCTCCCAAAATTGCTGTATTCTTGGTGTAATAAACAAAATTAATTCTAATTCAATTGAAATGTGTTCTTTTGAATTTATATATAATAAAAGTAACAAAGAGACACCTATCATCTCTCACACACAGATATGCAAGGAAAAAGTCACACTGTAGTATTCTAACCAAAAAAAAATTAAACCGATTTTCACTGTTACTGGATTCCGCACTTCAGTTTTAGCATTAGTTCAGCTTATGAAATTGTTTTCTTGCAAATGCCGTTTCTCCCTCTCCTTGACAGCTTCTTTAGCAATCCTCCACTTCCCCTTTTTTCAACAGTACTTTTTTTTTCTCTTATAACGTACGACTTATGACGTACGATATATGCAAATCATCATGTTCTATGCTTTTACACTTAATGAAAAATGCTGAACTTTATTCTCATGCTAAACAAGCAATAGAGTAAAGATAAGACAAGAATTCAATTTCTAGCTAAATAGCTTTAAATCTCAGCAGTACCTTTATATAAATCTAAATAAATATTCGTACTATTTTCGTGAAGCGATTGTACCTTTTATTTATTCATGTATATTTATGTTTAACTGCGTACATAAAATTATTAACCGACAAATATTTTTGTTCTATGACTCCATATATTTAAGAGGGCATGTTTTATATTTATCCCAACGCGCAACGCGCGTTTTATGCCTCCTAGTTGATAAAAAAAAGGGGTGAGCACTTGTTAAAATGTAATTCAGGAGTTGGATTTTAGAAAGATAACATTAATGAAAAAATGCATAAATGCAATGGAAAGTAGTAATTGTTAATATTTGTATATATATGGTAAATTGAGTAGAATTTAGGTGTGTTAACGAGTATCGAACAGACTCTTGTTAGAAAAACCCCCAAAAAAAAAGAAAAGAAAAGCTGTAACTTCATCTTCGTCGTTTTCCTGAATCACCATCGTCATTGCAAACAGTACCGTAGGCAAGAATTTGGGGAAGTTTGAGCCTTTGAGGTGACCACAATTGCAAAAGGGATACTTTGCATTTAGTCCTGCAACTTTGTTCTTCTCCCCCCCCCCCCCCCCCCCAGAAAAAACACCCCTCTCTCTCCCCTTCAAATATTAGAGTTGCAATTATTCGGCTGGACACTGGTGGAAATTGGAAAACCGGCCGGAATTGATCGTTATCCCAAGCAAGTTTTCTACTGACTAAGCCAGAGCAACAATTCCTGGAAAAAGCAAAATATTGAGAATAATAATCCAGTACGTTGAAATGGCCTGATGCAAATGTTGTTTCATAATCAGGATGCTTGATTCTTTTATGTTAGTGCTAATGAAATCAGTGTAACCTTGTTAACCAACATATATTTAATAGGACTAAGCAAATTTTACTTTGGTTGGCATTCCAACCTATTCTAATTATTTGGGATGGAAAATGAAACAGGCAGTCAAATCGTGGATTATGTAAGTACGATCAAAATTGTGGAATTAATATTTCAATTGCTATTCATTTCATATAGTAAGTGAACTACACAAATAACTCTTTCTCTATTTAAAAATCCTACACTTCACCTAAAAGTTCTGCTGACACTAGCTCATGAACCTTGATTCTTTTTTTTCCTTTTTCATTCTATTTTTTGAAATTTTTTTTTAACTTTTCGACAATTGGTTTTCTGGAACCATCAACTTCCCGAGTTTGGGTGGTTGCTTCAACAACCCAAATGTTTGTTGAGGTTTTTTTCATTAAGTTTTTCAAGTCATCTTTTTCCTCTCAAGGAATAATTGATTTAAAAGTCTTTTGAGGTATATTTTGGCCAGTTAGACTGACAAAATTGTAGGGCATCCATGTTTAACTTTGTGATTGGTACTTTTTGGTTATGTTCAAATTTGCACTAATTAACAACAATTCAAAAAGATGCTACAAGACTGTTTTACCAAGATCTATTAATGTTAAACCAAATTAGTAACATAATCAAGAATTAATTATAGATTGTCATCATAATTTTCATAGTAAAACATGGAATTCAAAATAGCACCTTTATATATCTCTAATTTTTATTGATTATCAACATATTTTTCCCCTATAATTCATCTAGAATGATTTTTTTTAATTCCTATTAATCTTAGATCTTGGCTCCACCACTAATTGATAGCTCCAACTCCCATCTCGGTTTTGACATGGTCTCGTGAGCAGAAAGATTACACACTCATTTGATTTGATTGGTTTGAATCAATCAGGATAAGCACAAAGTAATGGAACCGTTGCTATGGACGTTTAATGTAGATGTTTACAGGATAAGCCAATTGATCTAATTGATCTAGGAATAGGTCCTTCAAATCTATTAAATGCAAGGGAAAGATCAATCACATCTTGCATACCTCCAATTGTACTAGGGATGATCCCTGAAATTTGATTCATAGAAACATTTAACAGTGTTGCAGCCTTTAAACTTCCGATTTCTGAGGGAAGAGAGCCACTCAAATAGTTTGAAGACAAATCAAGATGCAAGAGATCACCGAGGCTCCCTAAGCTTGAAGGTAGAGCAGAGTTAAATTTGTTGGAACTTAGATAAATGTATCTTAGAGATGTAATGTTCCCTAAGCATGCTGGCACCGTGCAGATAACTTTTGTACATAGAATTAGGCTATAGCAGTAAATAGTTGTATTTTGTATGGCAGGTTGAATTTCGGGTTCATCTTGGTTATTGCCAATTGCTACAATGTACATGGCAGGAAGATTTAAAAGTTAGTATGCACAAAATTTTAATTATTTTGATTTTGATTCTAGATAGGGTGATGTTATGTCCCGATTTTGGGATGTGACAACACATATAGTGGCTTCTTTTCTTCTAAATTCTCTTGTTCATTGCACGAATGAGGAGAGAGTTATCTTGGCTGAAAATTTTTGAAGGCTTTTCTGAACTGAAAAGGGAAAAGTGGATTAAAAAGGATCAAGTGATGATATTCCATCCAACTTGCTTGGGAATCCATCAATGGTTGTCAATTAATCAAAATTATGAAATTATGAAGATGAATTGTGTTTTGACTTGAAGAACAAAATTAGTCCAAACCCCAAACATTGGGAATCAAAAGTGCAATTTTCCCTTCATGATAGAAATGATACACCATGAAGGCCTAAACTGGTTTCTATCAAATATGGTTTACTTTTGTCATAGGTTGTAAATTATTTTCGTTGAAGTGGTAATATAAAAATCTTCTATTATGCTTGAATAACAAATTGATTGTCGAAAAATGTTTTTGATTTCTTCCACAAAATTCTGTAGTTTCCCAGCTTGCAACAAGTTGAAGCTCAAAAAGCCAAATTGAATACATTTATTCCACCAGCTAAACAAATGCCTTACTATCATTACAATACAAGTATTATAGAGATTAAATACTTGGCCTTTGTGGTTTCACAGAACTTGAACTGCAACAGAGTATATTTAAATATCAAAACAAGCCAATGTTCCACATATCATATACCAACCAATGAATATTAAGCGCAAATAAGTAAAATCGATGTATATAAAAGGCAATGCTCAAAAGCTTTATGCGTAATAGCATTTTTTTCAGCATATATATTTGCTACAAAATAAAAAGTCTAACTATATGAAACAGAACCTGACTTGTCTTGCACGGTGGACACCCGCTAACCTTGATGCTATAGTCTCTGAAGACTATTCTAATGTCACCGAATAGCGACCTGATATTGTGCGAAGTTCTAACCCAGCAAGATGTTTAAAGAAGACTTGACGGTGGCCCTTCGCCGCCCCGGTCCCTTAGGGTAGGGCTGTAATCAAGTCGAGTCGAGCGCGAGTATTGCTATACTCGAGCTCAACTCGACAGTAGAGATATGTTGCTCGACTTCGAGCTCGAGCTCGAGTGAGTAACAGAAATGGAGTTCGCACTCGAACATGAAAAATTGCTCGAAAACTCGAGATCGATTCGATTTCTTGTGAGTATGACTCGAGCTCGAGTACTTGACTCGAGCTCGAGATTCTTGTCCACTTCTAGAATTATTTTTTCCTCTCAAATTATTTTTTTCCTTGTGAAATGACTATATGACCTATAAATATTTTAAAGCTATAGCCAACATTTTGGTAATTTAGACAACTCCAAGCCTGAAAGAGTAAAATTGTAATAACTAAATATATAATTTTTAATTAATTAATTTGTGCTCGTTAAGGCTCGACGAGCCATCGAGCTTGACAAATTAATACTCGAACTCGGCTTGATATATTAACGAGCTACTTGAGCTCGACTCAAGCTTTTTTTGACCGAACTCGCGAGCTGCTCGCGAGGAGCTCGGTTCGTTTATATCCCTACCTTAGGTTCCGTCCTTACCGGCGTGTTTAAAAAGCACGTTATTCACACCTTATTTACACACACTAATTTGTTTGCATCATCGACACATTTTTCAATTACCTTTTTATCTCATATACATCACATCAAAAAAGTGCTACATTTTTTCACAAAATTATCTCAAATAATTTACAATCAAAACACGTAATTTTGAACTTGGTTAGAAATAAATGTAATGAGCTTTTTCCAATGTGGTGAAACTTTTAAAGTAATGACGACTAGATATGAAAGTGTTGAAAATATGCTTGAATTTTCTAAAAAGCAGTGACAAAAACTCGTATTTAGAATGGGTATGTAAAAGTCATCCTTACATTTGATTTGCATTTTGGCAGAGCGTATATATATATATATATATATATATATATATATATATAGAAAAAGTAATATTATGATACTTTATTGGAACAAGTATTTGTCCGATTAAAAAGATGATAGGAGTTAAAAGAATAGTTCATAAAATATTTTTCAAATAGTAGCTGATCAAACAAATATAATTTGCAAAAAATTGTTTGTTCATGATATACCACAAACTAGTTAATTTACGTTTTTAATAAAATCTGAGCAATCATATCATCTGTACTATAATGCTCGGATAACAAATTGATTGCCCAAAAAATGTTTTTGATTTCTTCCACAGGATTATATAGTTTCTAAGCTTGCAATGACTTGAAATTCAAAAGGAGTTAAAAGCAACGTCATCAATCAAAATTGAAGGATATAATAAATTGGAAGAGAAGGTCTAGAGCTCACTTTCAGGGGAGACTTCAGAGACGACCGGAGGTAAGATAATGAGCTGCATCTTCCCCGATATTGAGACTACTTAATAATTTGAAGCATTAATGTTCTACCCACCTTGGATACACAAATAATTTGAAAGCCGTATTCAATTTTAATTCACATATTTTGCTAGAAAGTGACCCTACGGAATGATAGACATCTATGCTAGTTGGTCATAGCTACGTCTATCTCGATTCGATGCATAGAGCCGATGATTTGATTTCATATGAACTAGATGGTATAATAAAAAGATCTTGCAAAGTTTCGTGCAGAAGCAAATATTTTAGCTAAAAAAAAAAAATACTTTGAAAACTTTAAAACATTTAAGGGATGAAAATGAAAATTTCACAATCTATCTTGGGACGATGACTCCTATTGATGTTATCATAGTTAATTGATGTTCCCCACCTCCACGTGTGTGTTACTGTGTCATGAAGACTTCCACGCTCGTCTTCAGTATATATGATTTTGCTGCTGACACTAATTCATGCGAGTTTCAGTCAAAAAAAATCTCAACTTGATCAATGAGCAAGGCCATGGGCAAAATTCACTACCTTTTCTTGATAAATTTTAGCTTAGTTTCGTTAGCCATGATGGCTGCCGGCAACAGTAATGTTACAACGGATCAATTAGCGCTTCTTGCGCTAAGAGATCGCATGATCAATTCAGAGCCTCGAGAAATCTTGGCAAAAAACTGGTCCATTACCTCCTCCGTCTGTGATTGGATAGGGGTCACCTGCGGGTCTCGACACCGCCGAGTGACTGCCTTGAATATCTCAAAGATGAACCTTACTGGTACCTTACCTCCTCAACTTGGGAACCTGTCCTTTCTGGTTTCCCTTAACATTAGCAGGAACAATTTCCATGGAGAGTTGCCCCCTGAGTTAGTTCACTTGCGCAGATTGAGATACCTTAATTTTAGGACCAACAATCTCAGTGGAGAGCTTCCCTCCTGGTTTGGTTACTTACACAAACTCCAATTCCTGTCTCTCGGAAACAATAGCTTTTCGGGTTCTATCCCGCCTTCCATCTCTAACATGTCAAAATTGGAGACGCTATGTCTGTCTTTCAATTCCATTGAGGGGACCGTTCCAACAGAATTTCAGAATCTTCATAATTTGAAGACTTTGGTTGTTGAGTATAATCCGCTTTCCGGTCCTTTGCCTCTCCATGTATTCAACATTTCCTCACTGGAAAACATTGCCTTCTGGAATAACAACCTATATGGCATTCTTCCGGACGACATCTGTCAGCGCCTTAAGAAACTTACATGGCTTAATCTAGCGTACAACAATTTGATCGGTCGAATACCTTCAACGGTGTCTCAGTGTTCACAGCTTCGGTATCTTTCCTTGTCTGGGAACCATTTCACTGGACCGATACCCATGGGAATTGGGAACCTGACAATGCTGGAGCAAATACACCTGCAGATGAACAATTTAACAGGTAAAATGCATTAGTGACTGCTTTCATTCCTATCTTTTAAGTATACATTAAGCTTATGTTTCTGTTCTTGTATATGCTTCATAGATATCTAGTAAGCTTATGCTTCTGTTCTTCTATATGGAGGTTTCATAGAAACATAATAACTATACCAACATTTGTCCTTTTTTTTTTTTGGCGGTTTTGATAGGCAGTGATGTGAAAGCCCAGCCTCTCTCTATTAGTCTAGATTAGTCTAGATTTGTCTAGATGCAAGTTACATTTCTAGAATCTTCCCGAAGGAAATCAGCACCGCCTTAATTGTGGTAACTTAGTGCATGTATAAATGGACGGCAAGTGTTTAGTACAAGTGTAAGGTAATTTTATGAGTTTTAAATTGGTGTCTTAGTTTAGAGTATAATTGTTAGGAGTTCTGGTTATTTTGGTATAGTGCGTGTTGTGTATAAATTATGATTATTATTTGTGGATTTCATTTTGGATTTTGGGATTCACATACGCCCACATAAACATTCACGTTTATGTACGAGCGTGCATATATTCTTTGGTAAATTACATTTACCTCTTTTGAGGTTTGATTAAATAACGTATCAGATCCTAAGGTTTGTCAAATAGATTAATAACATAAACACTCTTTTCGCATGGGTCTTAACCCTTTAACATTACAGGCCTTCATCAAATCCACTTTTATGACAAATCTTGGCTTTCCTCTGATATTCTCTTACCAATTCATGCATTAAAAGAACACTATCTGCTAAAGCAACATCAATTGTTGGAAGGGGAGATCGATGTCTGCCTTTCACAAAAGCATTTTGAGTAGTTGAAATGAACGTGGGAAGCACGTTCTTCAATCTAACAGCAAGCATTGCAGCAATACACTCGTATAAGTGTATTAAAGTAGGAAATAGATCTATAGTCCTTCATATGCATAGCATCCTTCACCTTTGGAATCAAAGTACAGAAGTACTGTTTAGGGGATAGAACATATAACATTGTTCAAAACAGAACTTTATAGCATCTGCAATCTCCCTTCCAATTGTATCCCCGCTGCCTTTAAAGAATTCGCTGGCTTATCAATCTGGTCCAGGTGATTTCCCATTCTTCAAGCCAGATGTTTGCAATTGTTGTTTCTACTCATCAGAGATAATAGAAGAGATCATCTCTAATAGATACCTTGATTTTAGAACTAAAAAGATTCTTATAATATTGAACTGCTATTTCCTTCATCAACTCATAATCAGTTACTCTTTCTCCAGCATCTGTGATTAAGGACAGGATTTTATTTCTAGCAATATTGCTCTTCATTTTTCTAGAGAAAAAAATAGTATTTCTGTCCTCCATATTTAGTCACTGAATTCGAGATTTTTCTTTGAAAAATTGCTCCTCAGCTATCACTAGTATTGCAAACTTATTAGTTGCTGACTTACACTTCTAGATCAGTCCACTATTTCTAGGTTCTGATTGGAAAGCAACATGAATGCTATCCAATTGAGCCTTCTTTTGCAGCATTCTGGCACTGGTACTACTGAAGTGCTTTTTATTCAAGAGTTTGAGCTCAACTTTCAATTTTCTAGGCTTTTCACACACTTTTGAGTGGATTACCAACAACAACAAGTGACCAAGAAGCCCTTAGCACATCACTAAACTGCTCATGCTTCAACCAAAAACTGTGAAATTTAAAGGGCTTGGGACCAAAGTCTATAGTATCTACAGTTCTGACAGAAACTTGAGAGTGATCAGACACATTTGGAGGCAAAAATTCAACTTTCATTCCTAGAAGAGGAGTACCATGCATCATTTGCAAACACCGTATCAAATTTACTATATATTTTAACTCCATCATCTATCAAACTACACCAAATATAATATAGTCCTATACTAGGAACTTCATCTACATCCATCGTCTCAATAAAGGTATTAAACTCCTCTATTTACCTAAAGTCAAAATCATAACCACCAAATTTATCCTCAGCAGATCTTAGAGCATTGAAATCTCCAAGGATCGCCCAAGGATTACCACCTATTTGCCGGTTCAACTCCATCAAATATTTCATAAAGGTCTTCTATCTGCAGGTTTATTCATACCATATACCATAGTTACCATAAAAGGGATCTTTAAGGTCACAACTTGTACTAAGCAAGTGATTGCTTCATGGTGCATTTTAAAAAGTTGACACTGCACATTTGTCCCATTTCACCAAAACAAGACTCTACCAGCAGTATTACTAGTAGCACTATGAAAATAGCTCCATCCAGGCATACATCTTTGCATCACATTATCTATGTTATGCATTTTGACTTTATTCTCAAAAATGCCAATACTATCCACATGTAATTCAGATATTAGTTTTTACATAGCTATTTGTTTTACAAGTATATTGAGACCTCTAATATTCCAACATATGACTTTATGATGAGATAGGCATCTTGTTACACTTTCCCTTCCGCCTCTGCTTCAACTTTACACTTTTTGAACTTTTTGCAGTAATATTACTATCAATATCCTCTCAACTCGATAAAGAAGAATAACTATTTGCAATTAGTAGAGCAATCTCAATACCATTGATAGGAATTGACTTTCCCATCATATCAGCAACTGGCTCACTACAACCACTCTCAGGGATCATGTTACTATTCTCTTTTGGTAATGCCATTTCCAATATTTTATGATCCATCACATCTTTCCCTTTGTCATGATTCTGTTCAAGCTCCATAATAGACTTGCCAGCCTTTGCAACAATCATTCTTTTTTCTTCTTGGATAGTAGGTTTACTGTTCTTTACACCAACCATTGTCTCTTCTTTCTGTTTGGGCATCCATTTTTTAATCACCTGGGGAACTGACAGACATTTATTTGCCTAATGTCCAAAACTCCAACAGTGGTTACAACTGGATAATACCCACTCATACTCCACTTGCTAATAATCCTTCCTCCAAAATTCATTGACAAATGGGATGCTCGTAGGTCTTGCTGTCTTTATATCTAATTCAACACAGACCTTAGCAAATCCAACTCTTGTTTGAGCTGCGGTATGATGAGCAGTATATAGTGGTTTTCCCACAACACTAGCTAGTTTGCTAAGAACACTAGGGGTATAACAGTGCAATTTGCCAGTTTCAAACTAGGAAATCGAATCCAAATGGGCACAGTGGAATAGATATCCTTAGACAGATCAAAATCCAGACTCCAAGGCTTTAAGAAAAGCATTTTACTACCCCATAGCCAGGGTGATTGCTCGAGTACCTCATTTTTACTAGCCTCGTCAGAGAAGTTAAACACAAAGATCCCCTGCTTAGCACAGAAAATTTCCATTTTTCCCAAGTGGTTCCACTTCGTATCAACAAATTTTTTGATTACAGAGAAAGGAGGCAAAGTTCCCACCATAAACCCAACTACTGCATATTTCCATTTGTTGATGCCTTCAAGTACATCATCCAGATCCAATTTTACCAGAGACAAATGCTCATTAGCAGTCTTTTCCAGAGGATCAAAATTAAGATGCATACCTCTGTAAGAAGACTTGGATTTGACAACTTGCACACACAAATCTCTTGTCAACAGATCCCTTTGTTTTCCTGCACTAGATTCCCCACAATCCACCTATCGCAAACCTTGCGCTTCAACTAGAGTTGGAAATTCATTATCGTCCTTCCCTTTCATAACCATTAGCAAATTTCGCCCATTCCCAACATCAGGCCATTGAATTCGCTTGGAAGGAACCATTGCATGTCTTCCTTTCGCTGAATTAGTATGCAAAATAGGCACTAGTTCTGAAAAAGGAGCCATAAGTGTCTAGTTCAAAGATCCCACCAGATCACGCAAAACAAGATGAAACAAAGAAATTTGACCGAGGAAAAGTAATCGGGGAAGTAGACGCTCACAAACCACTGTAAAAAAACTACCCCATTGAAGCAGGAGAGCTCCAACAATAGCAGGAAGAAGCAGCGTGCACCTTGGTAAGTGGTAACTCTCCTCGGCGCACGTTTTGACTTTATTAATTTTGCTACTAACAGTATCACTGTGATTCTAACTTCTAAGGTTAAAAATATCAGTTGTTTCTCCCATTTTTAAAATTTTGTAATATTTTCAACCCAATCAAAATATATGATTAAACCACTTATTCTAGTGAAAGGAAAATAATTTCTTTCTAACAATGCCGTTTGTTACACTATTATTTTACACAGTTACAATTATATTAATTAAGACTTGAAAACAAAAACAAAAAACATGAAGATGCAAGTCTGCTATGATAAATTATGGCAACTAAAAACATAAGCAGCATATTCATTTAATCCGCAAACAATTAATAAAAGTTCATTTAAGATATTCTCAAGCTACAAAAGTAATTTTTTTTCTTTGGGATTTGTCTATTTGGTGGTCTAAGATCACATAACAAGTTATTTTTTTTTGGCGAAAGGAATGGACCCAAAAATTTTGCAATTTAGGGAGTCAGTTTTGTTTTTAGAACTTTAATATTGGGCTTATCTTCAATTTTAATATGCTCTTAGAGTACCAAATAAAAGAAATCTTTCCTTTTATGTAATATGTTTTGAGTAAATTTAAGAAATTTTATAGACTGTTTAGTGTCCATACTTTTTATTTCTCCAACTCGATGGCTTGAAAATTAGAAAGAAGAGAAACTATTCATAATCATATTTAAAATTCATTTGAGATGTTTTCAAGGTGCAAAAAAGTTATTTTATTCATCTTTGCAGTATTTTCAAATGCTTTTTATGCATTTCATAAAATATTCAGAAGTTGAACATTTTTTTTTTTATATTTTTTGTCCATATTATTACCAAAAAATATTAAAGGATCTCTCAACTTGGTTAAGAAATATTTCTATTAAATTACCACATTAGTCAAGTTTTCAAATGTTAAGGGGTTTTAAATTAGTTTATCATAACAATAACGTAGTAGGTTCAGTTGGTAAGATGCTTTACCTGTAAATCGAAAACCATTATTGATCCTTGTTGAGAAGAAAATAGTTTATCTTGGTGAGTTAGGGACCACAAAAAAAGAGTAACTTTGGAATGATGAATTGGTACTTTTTTATAATTAGTTTTTTAATCATATATTCTTACTTTGATTGAAAATGCTACAAAAAAATTTGAGGTTCACTTTCTCACGAAAAGCCGACTGAAAGCCGAATCTAGTGGTTGTGTGAGAATAGAAATCCGTTAGATTGGAGACTTGCAGCCTAGGAGCATCAATCAGACTTCATGAGTTGGGTTTTGACAAGTCCAAATTTGATTTGGGGGAGAAATGGATTGAGTGGTTTGGAGAAGGGTGTGTGAGTGAAAGGTTTCGATTCTCCCACTTACACTAAAAAAAAAAAAAAAAAAGGTCTAAACTCGACTTAGAAAATAAATAGGATTTTTGGGCTTTTAAACTTTTGAGTTTGGACTTGAATTAGAAGGTTCAAGTTTAGCTCATACTTTAATATGAGGTTCGAGTTCAAATCAGACTTGGTCCAATCTCACAATTAAATATATATAATGTATAATTAATATTTATGAATTATTATAGATTTATATATAATGTATTAATATTTTACATTATAGTATGTATAATTATATATTACATATATCATTTACTATACAATTATATATTTTATATATAGTTATAAATATGCAAGAGCCAAATCTTAATTGGGTTTGAGTCTAGTAAAATTCAAACTCGACTCATATTCGATTCAGGCATATTATTTAGACCTAAACTCTGCTCGATTTTATTAAATATACGCCTCATTGACCTTTTTCGGGGCAAACGGGTCGAAGTTGGACTAATCCAACTCTATTGATTGTCCAAAGTAAGACAAAAGGAAGATGCTACTGTAGGGTCTTGGAACGGCGGTCGTGGGACCATGGGACGATACCGTGTCAGGCCTCTAAGTCTTTAGAGCTCAATTTAGTAATTTTAGAATAAAAAGAAAAAGAATTGAGAACAAAATTAAGTAGAGTAATAGAAAGAGGAAGAAAGCACAAAGCAGTTGATTGATTCAGGATAGAGAAAGAAATGAGGACTAATTCTATTTTGATTACAATCGATATCCCGTTACACTAACGGATTTGGGCCCTCAGAAATCAAGTTCAAATTAGCTGTGTAAACCCAATAACATTTGGCGTAGATTGATACAATTTTGGTGTGATCATGATTTTTGCACAAATTTTAGTTGCATAAATCACAAACTCAAAATTTATACCAAAGTTGTACCAATTTATAGATGTTGCAAGAATTACATTGGACAATAAATCAACATGTAAGATCCAAAATCCTAACGGATTTGAACTCCTCTGTACAAGCAACCGATCACTAATGGCCAATTGGCAAACTAGACTTACTAATTGAAACTACAACTTAATGATACAAAATGCAAGTAAAATAATAAGAAACAACAATTGCCTTGTGCTCTTGTCATACATTTTAGGTTTTCGTATACTTGTCCAGCTATTATTTCTTGAATAGTTTTTTATTTGATACCTTCTTCTCTTTTTTTTTTTGGTGTAAATCCTTGTTGAATTTTAGTAATGTCTCACTAGTTTTTGGCAAAATAGAAATTGGTTCCTTTTCCTTGATTTAATGGAGCACTCATTTTTAGGAATTCAATAGGAAAAAGCTCTTATCTAATTTTCTTTGTTAATTTAGTGATTTATGCTTAAAAATAGAATTTAGTGCGTTAAATGAGTAGGGAAAAATCAGTTTTGTATTCATTGGGTACTTTTTTGTATTCAATAGTTCTGTTAGTTGGATTTAAACAGTGTGATAGACAAGCATGACCGTAAAATGGCCAAACCTGATCTATGTTCGGTTAAATCGTCCCCTGCTATGTTATAAACATTCTATATATAATCATTTTCAATTAATGCATTTGGAGAATTCAATTATCTCCTTAGCGTTGTTATTATATACTTCCATTACAAGTCAATTCAAACTCATAAAAGTTGCAATTTTACAGGTGCAATTCCAAATGAAATAGGGAATCTTACTATGTTGAAGATTTTAAATTTTCGCGACAACAAGTTGACAGGTATGCCTTTGCTCCTAATGACAAGTTCTTGATTGCTTAAACCATAGGCAAAGCTCGGCATGCGATTGGATTTATGCTTAAAAATCAGTTTTGTATTCATTGGGTACTTTTTTGTATTCAATAGTTCTGTTAGTTGGATTTAAACACTGTGATCGACAAGCATGACCGTAAAACCTGATCTATGTTCGGTTAAATCTGCCCCTGCTATGTTATAGACATTCTATATATAATCATTTTCAATTAATGCATTTGGAGAATTCAATTATCTCCTTAGCGTTGTTATTATATACTTTCATTACAAGTCAATTCAAACTCATAAAAGTTGCAATTTTGCAGGTGCAATTCCAAATGAAATAGGGAATCTTACTATGTTGACGATTTTAACTTTTCGCGACAACAAGTTGACAGGTATGCCTTTGCTCCTAATGACAAGTTCTTGATTGCTTAAACCATAGGCAAAGCTCGGCATGCGATTGGATTTATAGGATAAAAGGATCACGACTATTTCCAATTAATGCATTTGGAAAGTTAAAACCTCATCATTGTTTGTTACTACATTGTTTCATTACAAGTCAAATCAAACTCATAAAAATAGCAATTTTGCAGGTGTAATTCCAGCTGAAATAGGGAATTTACTTATGTTGACGGCTTTAGACTTTCATAACAACAAATTGACAGGTATGTCTTCGTTCCTAGTGACAAGGTCTCAATTGCGTGGACTGTCTTTAAGACTCCACATCAGTTTGATCTATAGGATAACTTAGGCCTATGTTCAAAGAGGTTAGTTTTAAAGCCTTGCTGGAAGGATTTGGGAAGACCTATAACTTTCTATTATTCTAAAAGATTTTTTTTTTTAAATTTAAATTTTAGAACCTTGCTAGGCATTGCCAAGGGAAAGTTGCCGATTGTATGCTAACGCAAAAGCACTTCAATTACCATATTACAGGTGGAATACCCGAAAATATTGGGAACCTTCACAGATTGGAGATGCTTTATTTATACAACAATACACTATCGGGTTCCATACCGGCAGCAATTTTTAACATTTCATCTCTCCAACATATTCAACTTAATCAGAACAAATTCTCAGGACCTATTCCTTTGACAGCGAGTAATAAGCTAAGCAATTTGGAGTCTCTTCTTCTTGATGACAATTACTTGAGCGGAGTTATACCTAGCACCATCTCAAATGCTACTAAGCTAGCTTTTTTGGTGCTTTACAATAATGAGCTCACAGGTTCAATCCCCACCTCTTTAGGAAGTTTAAGAAATATAAAATTTCTAAGCTTGGCTGGCAACAAGCTGTCAAGTCAATCCTCAGAATTGAGCATTTTCACTTTCTTGACGAGTTGCAGAACTTTGAAATATTTAGTGTTGGATAATAATCCTCTAAATGGTTTTCTACCAGCTTCCTTTTCTAACTATTCGACTTCACTTGAAGCCATAAGTGCAAACAGTTGTAAAATCAAAGGAAACATCCCAGATGGAATCAGCAATTTGAGCAGTTTAGTGCTACTAGAATTTTCAGGTAATGAATTGATTGGATCTGTCCCAAGAACTATGCATAGTCTGGCAAATCTTCAGGTGTTGTACTTGGACTCCAATCAAATAAGAGATGTCTTGGACATTTTCTGTGGATTACATAGTTTGGGGTTGTTAGACTTGAGCCAAAATCAAATTTTCGGTAGTATCCCAGAATGCTTAGGAAATATGAAAAAATTGAGAGAGATTTACTTGGACACCAATAGGTTGACTTCCATGATACCTGTTACCCTATTGAGCATGAAAGATCTCCAAATTCTGAACCTTTCATCAAATTTCTTAAGTGGATCACTACCCCTAGAGATCGGGAACCTCAAAGCAACGTACAGTTTGGATCTCTCGTCTAATCAATTGTCAGGCATCATTCCTACTACAATTGGGATGCTGCAAGTTTTACAGAACCTTTCATTGGCAAGAAATAATTTGCAGGGCTCCATACCAGAATCATTTAGCCATATGGTCAGCTTGGAATTCTTGGACCTTTCACACAATAATCTCTCTGGTGTGATACCCAAGTCAATGGAGGCACTCAAATCTCTTAAGGAATGCAATGTTTCTTTTAATAGATTAAGTGGCGAAATTCCTAGAGATGGTCCCTTCAGAAACTTTACAGGTCAATTGTTCATGAACAATGAAGGACTCTGTGGTGACCCAAGGCTTAGTGTTTCACCATGTCAGAGTAATTCAATTAGAAGATCGAGCAAAAGAAAGGTGCTTCTACTTGTCATTAGTGTGTCAGGGATTGCAGCAATACTGATAATAGCAATTGGAGCATTATTGAATCTAAGGTGGCTAAAGAAACCAAAGAGTGGATCAGAGTTGATGTCAATGGCAAAATATGATAGATTTTCATACTATGACCTTTTGCGCTCAACTGATAACTACAATGAAAGCAATTTGCTTGGAGAAGGGAGCTATGGTTCTGTTTACAAAGGGATCCTAAGCGATGGCACTGTTGTGGCTATCAAGGTATTCAACTTGCTAGTGGAAGATTCATTAAAAAGCTTTGATAGAGAATGCGAGGCACTAAAGAGTTTACGCCATCGAAATCTTACAAAAGTGGTCAGCTGCTGCTCTAACCCTGATTTTAAAGCCTTGGTACTCAAATACATGCCCAATGGGAGTCTTGAGAAGTGGTTGTACTCTCACAACCATTTTTTAGATATGTTTCAAAGAGTAAACATAATGATTGATGTTGCTTGTGCATTGGAATATCTCCATTATGGTTGTGATACTCCTGTGGTACATTGTGACTTGAAGCCCAGTAATATCTTGCTTGATGAAGATATGGCTGCTCATGTAAGTGATTTTGGTATAGCAAAAATGTTTGGCCAAGGAGAAAGTATTTTGTATACCAACACCCTCGCAACGCTGGGATACATTGCACCAGGTTAAGCATTTAGCTTTTGCTGTCTACATTTTCTTTATTTCTACGATGCTGTTCATCTGTTGTTAATCTTTTAACTAATTCTATTATTCTGACTATTGTAATCTTACGACAGAGTATGGATCCGAGGGGATGGTTTCAACAAGAATCGATGTATACAGTTTTGGAATAGTTTTGATTGAAACTTTTTCCAGGATGAAGCCTAGTGATGAAATGTTTTCAGGAGATTTAAGCCTTAAAAGCTGGGTAGAAGATTGTCTTCCTGATGCACTTCAAGTCGTTGATGCGAACTTAATAAGGCCAGAGGATGAGCATTTCACTCACAAGCTGAAGTGTGTTTTATTGATCATGAATTTGGCTCTAAACTGCTGTAGAGAATCTCCAGGAGAAAGGATGAACATGAAAGATGTTTTAGCAAATTTGAAGAAGATTAAACACCAGCTTCTTATGACAGTAAGTGCTTAGCAATTTTGTGCAAATTTTATCTTTCAATATAGGAAGTTACTTTCCTTATTTGTTTGCACTCATGGTCTACTATTTCTTGTAGCCAACTCTCAGACCTTGAGTGGATCAGATACAATGTTTTGACCAGATCAAACAGATATTGCTATATAATTCAAAAGCTTGATTATTTTGAAGGCTCAAGAGTTATGTACTTGATTCCATAGGTGTCATTATATATGCCGAATTTGGACTTTCAGTTTTGGGGCATAATAGATAATTGGTTTTATTTTGCTTTCTTTGAATTTTGACCAAGTTCTTGGTTACTTTTTATGTGGACCTGATTATGTATCTTTTAGCCTTATCATGTATTAAGATTGCAATAAATGTTTCGTTTCTACAAATGAATGCATCAGGTTGCTTCGGTTCCTCTCTAAACTACAGAAAGAGTAGTAGCTGTCATTTGTTCTTCTTCCTTTACAACAATTATATCCTACAAGCCGTTTAAAAGAGTTAAGTGAAAGCATGGCTTTTGTTGGCAACTGTCACTTCCCTTTGTTCTACATCACCAGTCTTTTGGGATTCTTTGAATCATCACATATCAGAACTTTAATATCCTTACCTAATTTGAGTTGTCCATTTATACGCGGAACGAAAATTGTGAGAATTGAATTAGGTCCATATAAAACTCTATTGGACTTGGGGTGTGGAACGGAAACAGAGATGTGCAAGTATGAAGTATCTGAGAATTGGTGAAGCATTTTTATAAAGAATGTACTTAATCAAGCTTCAGCTATCAGCCTTTAATGCACCATTTTAATTTAAAGAATGGTTAAGTATTGACTGTACTGAGGACACTGATGTAATAGTTACTAGCTAGAGATAATAACAACGTCCTTCTTGTTGGAGTCTTTTGATCTTATGGACTTTCTGCCAGCATCCTTTGATTTTTTATTTTTTTTTTGTTTTAACAAAAAAAAGTCAAGTCTAATAGAATTCATGTAGATAATATTAAAGTGAAACATTGCAATTCTTGACATAGAGATTAGTTAAAAAGTTTCCAAGGCTCGGGTGGTAGAGCTGCCTCAAAGGAAAAGTCTATTGACATGTGAGGCAAGTAAAGAAGAACATGCTTCCACTTACCAGGAAGTTTCTAGCAAAAGTCATCCTAGACCTAAATATATGTCCTTTCAAACTATTTACTTGTACACAATATAAACAAACTCAGTTGGCACAGATTCTCTGTTTGTTTTTTTTTTTTGTCACAAGATAGAATTCTTATAACTAATCTAGGGAGGAGGGGGCTCGATGTAAGTAGAGACTCCATCGAAGAAAACCAATTAAGATCGTCACATATTGTGACAAAATTTTGGTGAGGGGTCAAGGGTTCACCCTTAACCTCCCACACCACCAGGACTTTATAGTCTTGGTGGTGACCACCGGGCCAAAGGTCAGGTAGCAGATTCTCTGTTTGGTTATACTAAGTTGTTTAGGGAACTGAAGTGAACCAGTGTTACCAAAAAGAGAACTTTATCTTGATTAAATTCAATAAATAACATACCAAGAAAAAATGTACGAGTAAAGGGGAGAATTATATACATGCTTTAGAGGACAACATTTGTTAGTTGTTTTACAAGAGAAGAAACAAAGTCTACAACCACTTAGCTCATATAAAATCAAAAGATCAGTTATGATGTTATCACTGTTAACCTAAATTATTTGCACCTATATTTGGTCTAAATGTGGCAATATTTACGATGACATCAACCTATATCACTCTAAATTTCTCTGATGCGTACTATCTTTGGGACTTTTGTTAGCTCTTAATGTGGAGAATTTTTTTTTATTTTTTTAAAGGAAGTTAGAACATCTCCAATCAGTATCCTCTAGCCACTGGCCATTTGGTTGGTCATCATTTTTTGGTAAAGACCTCCCTCAAAAATTTGTCACAATATGTGGCTGGTCTTAGTTGACCATCTCCCTTTGCCCATTCCCCTAGATTCTAGATTAGGTTATAGGACATCTACCGTTACAGACAAAAAAAAAAAAAAATAGTATCCTCTCCTCAGGTTGCTCTGCTGAGCACTTGAAAGGTAATTCCATTATTGATGGAGTGCAATTTTACTATCTCTATTGGATTCTCTTCAAATTGGCTTAATTTCTTTTAGGTGGGTTCTTTATTTTGTATGGAAGTAGACTCAATAGGGAACCACATTAAATTTTGTGTATTGTTTATTTTTATATTAGTGATTTGTTTATCATTAAATTATTGTGTACTTAATTTTTCAATAGTGATTTATTCCGCGTCTGAAACCCAATAAACTGGTACTAGAGTGGGGTTCATGATTGAATCTTGATTGACTATTGGCATCAGAGGTCTGAATCCCATAACTAAATTTTTTCCCTTCTATTCAAAAGGATGCTCTTATTTCGAGATCTAACAAAACGTTTTATTAAGTGGCTAGGAAAATGATTTACAGGCATTGGTGCTCTATTAGGACTTCGAACTGTCAACTACAAAAAATCAAATCTAGAAAGCAGAGTTTTAAAACTGAACCTTAATCTTCTCTAGAGCTGCAAGAGCATCTTTCATGCCGATCCTTTCTTTAGGAGATTCTGCAGTGCAATGCATAGCCAATTCCATAACTAAAGAAACACACTCCAATTTTCCTGTGAAGTTCCCTTCATTTGGCTTTAGTAAGTTAGCATCCAGAACTTCATTTATACACTATGCGGCATGGAGTCTTTTATCCAGAGTTTTGAGACTCGAATTTCCTGTAAACTTTTCATCACTGGGCTTTGTTCTCGTAAAAGTTTCCATCAACATGATTCCAAACTATAAACATCACACCTCCTTGATACTAGTCCTTCCAAACCATATTCTGCAGTGGTAATCCATTATATTTAAAGAATCAATTACATGACCTCTGTTGCAAAGGACCTGAAGCAAAATTGGAATTTAAAAGAAAATTGAAGAGTTAGTTTTAGACTTTACCCGGTGCAATATAACCAAAGGTGGCTAGCGTTCTTGTGTAGACGATGCTGTCGTCTTTATCCATCAATTTCGCGATGCTAAAGTCGGTTACATGAGCAACCATTTCTGCATCTAGCAGGACATTACTAGGCTTCAAATCGCAATGAATCACTGGTATCAAGTAGCCATTATGAAAATAATCAATTGCACGCGCCACATCTATCATTCTGTTTAATCTCTGCATTATATCCAAGAAATAGTTGTGGGAATACAACCACTTTTCAAGACTACCATCAGGCATGAATTCAAGAACTAGAGCTTTGAAATCATTATTATAGCAACTGCCAAGTACTTTTGGGAGATTTCGATGGCGAACGTTGCGAAACACTTCACATTCTCTTTCGAAACTCCCTAGTGAAATTTTCACTTGTAAATTGAGCATTTTAACCGCCACTAGCATCCCATCTTTTAAAATCCCTTTGTAGACAGATCCACAACTCCCTGTGCCAAGCAAATTGCTTTCCTCATAACCATGAGTTGCTTGTAAAAGCTCATAATATGAAATCCTTTGCACAGTTCTGATCTCCAATATCCCTTCAGTCCTACGAGAAATTTCTAAGGTTGTGATGAAATTTAAAAAAATTCTACAAAAGGGGCGATTTGGGTTATGTATTCCGTAGGGGGGTCTTCGCATTTCAGGAATGCGAGCTCTGATAAGCTCGCATTCCTGAAATGCGAGGTCAGAAGAATTTTTTTATTTTTTTTTTCGGAGGTCATAGAGCTCGCATTCCACGAATGCGAGCTCAACTTATTGAGAATGCGAGAGAGCATCTTTATTCCTCATGTATTCGGTTGGTAATGGAACGCAGCATGTTGTAGAGGAAAGGACACCAAAAATGAGAGAAATGCTTCTCCGAAGCTCATGCATGGGATTTTTTCCAAATTTGCACTTTAACCCCTATTTTTTTTACTAATGTTACTATGGCTCAACTAATTGTATAACTTAATCAATTTTGTCTCCTTAACAAGCCATTTTTCTTCAATATATCTTAATGTATTTTTGGATAGATTTTGAATGAGTTTTAGGATGAATTTGAAGGTTTAATAACTTTTTCTAGACTTATAATTTTGATCTATGAACTTCAGTGGAAAAATGGAAATTTTTGTCGTTTAATTGTAGAAAATGGGTTTTCATTCTTTTTTTGTGAATTTTTTCATTTAGTTTTGGTGGGTTTCATCTTAAGCCCTTAATTTTGTTTAAACCTTTAATTTTTGTAATAATAATGATTTAACCCCTCAAACTTCTTTAATTCTTTCCATTGGGTCCCAATTTCTTTTAATTTGTTAAACATGGGTTGTTTACTTTCATTTAAATGCCTTGATTGATTGAATTTCATATTTATTTTCATTTCCTGTGATTATTTGCTCTAATTAAAATGATGCCTTGACCATTTTCATTTAAAAAAAGTTGGAGCATTTTTTACGGTTGGAAATACATTATTTTATTATAATACATTTAAATGGCAGAAAAAGTACACATGCATAGTTCTCTGTATTTCATATAACAATGTAAAAATAGAATGAAATTGTTAACATGTAAGGTGTTGACTGTAATTTATGAATAAAATACTAACTTTTTTCCCTTTTCTATCAAATAAATTTTTTTAATCAAATTCTAATTTTCCTTTGTTATTAATGAATCGTATTTATTTGTTGACACCAGTGAATATTAGTTATAAGAATCTAATAGTTAATAGTCATTAATATCTGTTACAATTTCAATTGTAATTTTAGAAAGATTAGGGAGTGAACGGATGGAAAGGAAGATTATAGAGAGAGGGTTAGGGTTCGGTGAAAAGAGGGAAGAAAATTGTGAAAAGTGCAGAAACGAGGCTTCGGTTCTCCTATATCCGTGAAACGATCCGAGCTCGGTTCGAAACTGAAAGGGTGCGGATCCGGCATGGTTCGGATCCGCAGCACCGGAAGCACAGACGAGCCGTCGAATATTTATGAAGATTTTTTGGATCCGAGCTCGGATCAAAGGATACGCCGTCGGATCCGTCTGGGCAATTAGGATCCGAGCTCGGATCTGTAGTTCTCTGCACTAATTGCAGAAACTGCAATTTTTCAAACTTTTTCTCTCTTTTCCGGCCAATTCCAAAACATGCGTTGGAAAAACGTTTTATGAAATTTAACCTCCCACGCACATGTAATATACCAAAAGTACAATATCCAATCTCTTAAAACACATCAAACACATCTACATTGTAAATCGAAGGGTGAGATTCTTTGATCATTTTTGCATTTTTACACAAAAATGGCACTTTTGACCATTACATGCACAGCAAATGAGTCCATGAGCATGTATAAACATGTTATTAATAAAAGTCACGTGAATATACTGAAAATGCAACATTTTACGTATGCTTGGGAATTCTAAGTATAATTAAAGGAAGGATTTGGCCTTGTCTTTGACTATATCAGTCACTTATAGGAAAATCTCATGTAAAACTAGATAAATATCATTAATCTTGCAAAATTGTAAGCATAATTTTTCTTATTTAACCAAATATACTTTCTAAAATGTAAAAATCCTAATAGCATAATAATTCATTCCAAGCCAAATAAGAATTAAACTTTAACCAAACACCATAAGTAGCACAAGATGATTGAAGTAAAAGAAAAATAAAATCTACAAAGTTTGTCTTAACAAAAGAAAAGAAAAATAAAGAAATAAAAGATCCAATCCGCTAAAGAGCATCATGGCTGCTGGGAACGAGGGTCTACTGCCTGCTCGGCTCCATGAGGACTCTGTGAGGTACCAATATGGCCCTCCTCTTGATGAGGTGTAGGAGTAGGGGACCGGCGGATATGGAAATGATCCTCGATCGCACGAAGACGGCGATCATGTCGGTCGAGTCGCTCGGTCATCATCCGCTCCGTCTGGTCAATGCGCTCGACAACTCGCGTCTCCATACAACAAATGGCATTTAGGAGCTCTTGCCACTTGGAGCGCGGTTGAGGAGGTAGTCGCGGAATCGGAGGATGAAGAGTCTGTTGTGCCTCCGTCCCTTGAGTTTCCGCTTGTGGTTCAGTACGAGGCGGAGGCTGAGTGGAAGTCGATGCCTCTCCTGTGTCCCGGACCAAAGCAGCTCCAAAATCCGTAGAAATACCCAAGGATTTGAGTATCGTAGCATTAACCTCCTCGGCCGACCTAGTTACAACCGCTCTCTCGGTTCCAAGAGGAATCTTGAGCTTCTCAAAAACAAGTGATAGCAGTCGAGGAAATCCGAAACAAGTGTCGCCGGGCCTCATGCGAGCTGTGGTCCGCATATAACTGATGATAATGCTGGGTAGAGGAATTCCGGTCAACTGCCTACCCACTCCATGTATCATCTTATCCAAAAAATAGAGATCGCTATTTCGGATCTCCCGTTTGCCACTCTTTTTCGGCACCACATTAAAGGCAAAAAGATAGAAGATCAGGTGGAACCGATGATCGAAGGAGTCGGCATATACCGTGAGTTTTTTCGAACTTCCTCGCTCACGGTACTGCCCCTTTAGACGTCCCACAGCCTCTCCCACTTGCCAAGGATCTCTAGCTTTGAACTCCTTGGTCAATTTGACGTCGTCGCCTTCGTCTTTGAGTTCGACGAAGCGTCTCAGTGCATCTCGATTGAGAGCCACTCTCTTGCCTCTAACCCGTGACACAATGAGGTTGCCACTGTGGCTCTCCTTGTTTTCTACATTAGCATAGAACTCCCGGACTAGGTTGGGGTAGTAGTGCTTGGGCAACCGAAGGATGTTCTCCCATCCAAGTCTCTTGAATGCTGTAGAAATGTGATAGTGCGCGTCCACCTCCGGTGCCAAGTGTTTCTCAATGATGATCTCCTTGTCCAGTCCGGCTTCATACCACTCTTGGTTTTCGAGCGATGTGAATCGTGTGGTATCGTAGTCTGGCGGTGGCTCGTCACGGCTAGTAGATGCGGTCTTCCGGCGAGAACGAGGTGGCGACTCAGGTGAGGAAGATTCTTGCTCAGGTGACTCCTCGTGCATAGAGGGTGTGTGTTCCTCACTTGAGGAAGGAGTAGGAGTACGAATGCGAGCCCTCCTTGTGCGAGCCATAATACCTATACCAAAAAGCTTTGAACGTTCATTAGAAAACGGATAAACTTGCTCACACTTGTTATATAAGAATTTTACAAAATTTCTGCAGAGTTTCCCCTTGTAAAAGGGCTAAACTCCCTGCCAACATGTGCCAAAAAAACACAACCAAATATCGTACATAGACTACTGAAGCTCTTGGTTAACAGAATACATCAAGTAAAAACACAAACAAATTGAATTAGGGTTCTCATATAATAATACTATACCTCGCAGTTCTAAGTTACACCATATAATGGATGCATTTTTATATGCTGAGATAGTTTCATGTTCAACTTGATAAAATTTTGCAGGCAGAAATTTTTACCTGGTTTTTAAATGCGTAAATTGAGAGCAGAAAAATTCTCGAATGATAACACATTTCTAAAGGGATATATATTCAGAAACTGCATTTGGCATATATAACAATACCATTCTACCATTCTATGGTACTCCTATCTGAATAATGTCTGAATTGAATACAAAGAGTTAGGAGATCCTTGAACCGGTCAATAAACCAGGATTGCAACGAAATGAGTGTTTCCACTGCCCTTTCCCTCCCCACGTTTTACTTCTTCTGAAATCTTCAATATTTGGTACAAGAATCAATCTTTGTTACCAAGGTCAACTTCTGGACAAATGCTAGATAGACAACAAGCCGAATGGCCCAGAAAGGCATATGAGACTTAGAATCTGAAATCCTAATCCCAAAAGGCATGCGTGGAGTCTTTTGATCAAAATCATAACTGTACAGTTGAAGAGCAACTGCTCCAAGATTTTGCCATCAAAGCCAAGGCGACCAAAATTCTAGCTAGAAAAGATGAAGTACCTATCTGAAATAAAATCTTAGCAAGCTCAATTGCATATTTTCAAGTAAAAGCGTCATCAAACAAATCAATCTTTTCAATCTTAACCATCATTTGCAGAATGTATATGCCAATATAATCATAATTCATTCATTCACAATTCATAATTGTTTCATAATATAATCATAATTCATTGATTCACAATTCCTACTTCGCACATAATATAATGTCGTGCTTCATTCATTCAGCATCAAATTCATTCATTCAATTAAAACCAACATTCACAAGTCTAAATAAATAAAATGCTCATGCCCAAAAATTTAGAAAAACTCTTAAAAATATCATCAAAACCATAGTTTTGAAAAAAATAAGCATGAAAATAGCTGTAACAATCTCTTTAAGCACAATGTGGCACAATTATATCAAGAAATCCCAGCAAACATGCATTTATCATAATATTCCCAAAAACTATAAAATTTGCAATGTAATAAATTATAAAATGTTGTTGGTAAGAGCAAATTGTTACCTCAAATGTGTAGATTGATAATGGAGGATGAAAATGGTGTAAAATTTGACAGACAAACAAGCCAAAATACCCCCCAATTTGAGGATATCAGCTGCGGCCCGAAATTAGGTTTTGAAGATGAAAACCCTTGTTTGATGTTGTTTGTTGGTAAAATAGATGGGGGTTACTGATCAGAAGAGGTTTTTGGAGGTTTTTATGATGGAAGATTGGATAATTGATGGTTAAAATGGAAGATTGGAAGAAAGGGGTAGGGTTTCGGTGAGAAGAGGGAACAATTTTTTAAAAAATAGCAGAAACGAAGCCTCGTTTCTGCTATATCCCTGAACCGATCCGCGCTCGGATCGGTTCAGTAAGGTCTCGGATCCTACAGGGCTCGGATCAGTTTCAACAGAAAGACAGACGAACCCTCGGATGTATTTCGCTTGAACTGGATCCGAGCTCGGATGGGGTAAAAGTGCAGAAACGAAGCCTCGTTTCTGCTATATCCGCGAACCGATCCGAGGACGGATGGGTTCATGAAGGCCTCGGATCCTAAAGGCCTCGGATCAGTCTCAACAGAAACACAGGCGAGGCCTCGGATGTATCTGGTTATCTATCGATCCGAGGTCGGATCCATAGATCCGCGGTCTGATCTTTCTGGGCTTCCTAGGATCCGAGCTCGGATCAGTGTTTCTCTGCAACAATTGCAGAAACTGCAATTTTCCAAACCTTTTTCCCCTTTTTCGGCCAATTCCAATTCACACATTTGACAAAGATTTTATCAATTCTAATCTCGTACGCACATGTAATTTACCATAACCACTATATCCGAGATCTCAAAACACAACAAACACATTTACATTATAATTCGAGGGGTGAGGTTCTTTGGTCTTTTTTGCACTTTTACACTAAAAGGGCATATTTTGGCCTTAAATACATATGAAATGACTAAACTTGAGCTTTTATAACCATGATATCACCAACACTCACTTGAAATGCACAATGCATGTATATGCATGAGAATTTCAAGCACTTAAAAGACAATTTAGGAAGAAAAACTCCCTTAAACCACGTGTTCTTCAATTGCACCTTCAAGATGGAAGTTCCGACATGTAACTAATTTACCGTGTATAAAATATAGGTGTACACTCGTATAATGCATAAGAATACTCATATAACCTACTTTTTTTGTACTCATATAAAGTGAGAACTAAGATACGCGCGATCGCAACATTCATACTCATATTATCCGTCATTTTAGAATATATACAAAATGTCACAAACAAAATTGTGTAATCCATAAGTTAGGTTAGTTATACAATAACAATACGAGTAATGGAATCAATGCTGCCCAAGTTTCCCATGAGTACCACATGTTGTTGGTTTGGGTATTCTTTGGCTTCGACGTGGCTGGTTTGGCACTACTGTATGGCCAAGAGTCCGTTGTGTCAACAGTGTATTATCTTGAATTTCAGTGCTTGTGCCTTCACCTCCTTCAAATTGCTCAGAAACATCGCGATGTGAATCCCTATCGGGCGTAAACTCTGTGTAAGTCACAGGGGACCTGTGATAATGGCCAATCGATCCACCTCCGTCATGCATGACATCGGTCTGAGGTGTGACAAAAGCAGATGCGCCAGCTTGGTCTTCAGTTGCCATCGAACCTCCATGGAATGCAGTTTGCATGGTGGGCTCTGGTGATCGGAATCTACGACGTCGCCCACCGCCATGCTGACTTCCGTGGGTATTTCTAGGAGCTCGCTGAACACGACATGGATCAGGGTATAGTGGAATCTCATGTGGTACGTGTGGAGGACGAAATGCAAGTCGGCGGGACTCTCCTACATGATGCAAAGATGTGGATGCAAAGTCCCTCAACTCTTGAAAATATCCGCTGTGTTGTTCATCACTAACGCCAAGAGAGTCCTGTGCCATGAAATACATGCGAGACATGGCATCGCTCTGCAAAACCAATGGACCGAATTAGAAGGACATACAGAATCTCAAAATAGTTTAAAAGGTCTATAAAAGTATTTGTGCTTGTTAAAAAGTGGGTTGGAAATAAACTATACAAGATATTGTGCCCTAGCGCTATCACCCCGGAAGCCCTCAGGGAAAGCGGGAAATCGACTCGGGTTTGAAATATAAATCACCGTGCGCTCCCGATACCACTGAACATACTCATCCGATGGATATGTAGTATCTTCAATTACTGTGCCATCTTGTATATGCACACGTCGATCATTCCAAATATCAATATATTGTCTATGTGTGGTGCTCCAGTCTTGATTCGCCCTACCACGACGATCTAGACAATGTAGAGCTGCCTGATTATCCGTCAACCTCATATCAGGCAGGGACTGATGAAACCCAAACTGCCGCATAACTCGATGAGGGAGGTGCGGCTCAACTACATCCCAGCAAATAAGATACGTTTCGGACCTCCAAATGTCCTGACCTGCAGTACAATACGCAGGAAGAGAAGCGAGAACGTCCGCCGAATATGGCTGCCATACGAACTGGAAAAAAATATAACATGAAAAATCCAAATCTTTTTTTTGTATTAAGAACTAATAAAAGGAACCGAGCCGAGCACGGATCGAAACTGAATGAGTTCGGATCCGGCAGAGTTCGGATGAAAACCGATTTATGAATTCTTGGATGATCCCACGCACATGTAATATAGCAAAAGTACAATACCCACTCTAGCAAAACACATCAAACACATCATATGCTAGTCAATACCTCTTCAGGCCGCAGGCCTGCTAACTGATCTCGGAATGCGGGCACAACATGCCTAACAACTCTGTGTACGTCCAAATCATTGTTCCACCTAAAAAATTAAAAAGTACGGTACATGTTTAGAACAAATTATATGTTGGTGTCGATATCAAAGGTCACGAAAACCCCCGAAATAAGGGCGAAACGACGCACCTAGCTCCATATGGACCAGGGTAATGCTCCAACGGCGCGATTCGGTCCGGACGCATGGTTGGTATATGTTCCCAAATCCATAGCTGTTACAAAATTAGAATCAATGTTAAAAGTGCAAAATGGAAAAATGAAAAAGTCCGGTGATAAATGTCCCTATTGAGTGCAATGTACCTGTAGTAAAACTAATGGACCGGCAATAGCCGATTTGGCAGGATGCGTGGCATCACAAAGTGACCGATAGAGAGTCGCCAAACACGCACTACCCCAACTATATTGCCCAACAGTTTCCAAGTCCCGCAGTAATGGAAGATACAACAAAGGAACTTTGTTGCCGGACTTATCGGACAATAAGTGTCCACCTAATATCAGTAAGAGGTAAATGCGCGCACGCTGCCTACATTCCGCATCTGAAGCATCGGGTGGCAACTCTGTATCCAACACTCTTGCTAAACATCCCAACTTTAGCCTCTGTCCATCAAAGTATCCAACTGCTGGCGAAAATCCAAGGAGCTCCTCACAAATGGCTCCCCACTCCTGAATGCTGCGGTATGTGTCTACCCCTATAACCGGTGGACCATCGATGTTCAACCCCCACAACACCTCTACATCCTGTAATGTCACGGTAGCCTCTCCAACCGGTAAATGGAATGTATGCGTCTCGGGCCGCCATCTCTCGACTAAAGATGTGATCAAAGAATGATCAACCATCTGATATCCACTCTCAAGCACGCCCTCAAATCCAGCCAAGGCAATATAACGCAAAACCCGATCAGGAATAGGCGTATGCGACCAAAATCCTCTGTCACACCGTCTGACATCTAACTGATTGCCCTCAATATGTCCGTGGAAAATTGAATGCGCCCGGTGTGCAGTTCCCCCCGATATAATGTCGTGCACGTATGGTCCTGGATGTAGACCTGCAGGGATAGGAGTGTCGGCCATATTCCGGATGCAAATATCTACATCAATTAAAGACGGTGAGTCATGCATAAGTAAAACCCTAAAAGTGGGCAGTATCCAGTTTTGACCAACAAATCGCGAACTGAATGTTTTATTTTGTAGCAAAATTTGACCAAAGAACTAAGATACATCGAGTGAGAACTTTGGGGCTGCAGGTGTAAACAGGAAATTCTATACTTATCAAAGCATTGAACTAGTAGCGCATTTGACAAATGATAAATTCAAGTCAGCAATGTAGTTATTTAGAATAAATCCAGCATCGAACACAAATGAACTAGACTATAAATCCCACGTTCAAAAAGTTGAACTAACATGAAACAAAAATATCTAGGGAGTCGATAAAATCAAGGCCTATAATTCGGACAATTTCTCCTATTGTGACCCGTCTGATGACAATTTCGACATCTTCTTGGTTCGTCTGGATCCCTTTCATCCATCTCATTCCGAATTCTGCTAGCTCGCACCCGCCCTGCCCGGCGTGTAATAAATTTGCTCTTGTCTGCCTGCAGGGCCCACCCAGGATAGAGCCAAGTATCTTGATGCGGCAATGGGTTAAACATGCCTGAATACTGGACCGCCCACCTTGTTTTAGTAAACTGCTGGTCCACAAGCAATCCCGGATTGTCACCTCTATTCCTGCACACCGCCAAAGCGTGTGAACAAGGAAGTCTGTATATCTGCCACTTTCCACAAGAGCATGTCTTATCAAAAAACCTGATGGTTTGCGTATTGCCTCCTTTACCATCGACGCGCCGCCCTGTGATAACCTTATATACGCCCGATGGGCCATCGAACTCAATGACTCTGTGGGCGCCTGCCTTCCGCTCAGCATATTTAAAACGCCGCCATATCCTTGGGGGAAAAGGATTGCGACAATGTGAAGCATCTTCCCTTCTCGTCTTGAATAACGCAACTGTCCGATGAAATGTCATGTCAATGCATGCACGAATTGGCAAATGTCGTGCCCCGTGCAAGACATTATTATAGCTTTCGGATATGTTGGTAGTTAGAATACCCCACCGACGGCCATCGTCGTGTGTTAGACACCACTTTTCTGGACTAATGGCTGACAGATAATTCCAAGCATCTGGGAACATGCTCCGTAGTTCTCTTCTGAACATCCGCCACTTGCGCAATTGTCTTGCCCTTCCCATTGCCCAACACAACTTACGAAGGTGTAAACCTTTGAAGTGTGTCATCAAATTGCTCCTAACATGTCGCAGGCAAAATCTATGGTAGGCTAAAGGTTCCGCCCAATAGTCAAAGTGTGTCATAGTATAGATGATACCATTGTGGCGATCGGAAATGACACAGATAGGATGTCGATCAAGTGCCACATTAAGCAAGCTCAATTGCATATTTTCAAGTAAAAGCGTCATCAAACAAATCAATCTTTTCAATCTTAACCATCATTTGCAGAATGTATATGCCAATATACATTCTTATTCATTCATTCACAATTCATAATTGTTTCATAATATAATCATAATTCATTGATTCACAATTCCTACTTCGCACATAATATAATGTCGTGCTTCATTCATTCAGCATCAAATTCATTCATTCAATTAAAACCAACATTCACAAGTCTAAATAAATAAAATGCTCATGCCCAAAAATTTAGAAAAACTCTTAAAAATATCATCAAAACCATAGTTTTGAAAAAAATAAGCATGAAAATAGCTGTAACAATCTCTTTAAGCACAATGTGGCACAATTATATCAAGAAATCCCAGCAAACATGCATTTATCATAATATTCCCAAAAACTATAAAATTTGCAATGTAATAAATTATAAAATGTTGTTGGTAAGAGCAAATTGTTACCTCAAATGTGTAGATTGATAATGGAGGATGAAAATGGTGTAAAATTTGACAGACAAACAAGCCAAAATACCCCCCAATTTGAGGATATCAGCTGCGGCCCGAAATTAGGTTTTGAAGATGAAAACCCTTGTTTGATGTTGTTTGTTGGTAAAATAGATGGGGGTTACTGATCAGAAGAGGTTTTTGGAGGTTTTTATGATGGAAGATTGGATAATTGATGGTTAAAATGGAAGATTGGAAGAAAGGGGTAGGGTTTCGGTGAGAAGAGGGAACAATTTTTTAAAAAATAGCAGAAACGAAGCCTCGTTTCTGCTATATCCCTGAACCGATCCGCGCTCGGATCGGTTCAGTAAGGTCTCGGATCCTACAGGGCTCGGATCAGTTTCAACAGAAAGACAGACGAACCCTCGGATGTATTTCGCTTGAACTAGATCCGAGCTCGGATGGGGTAAAAGTGCAGAAACGAAGCCTCGTTTCTGCTATATCCGCGAACCGATCCGAGGACGGATGGGTTCATGAAGGCCTCGGATCCTAAAGGCCTCGGATCAGTCTCAACAGAAACACAGGCGAGGCCTCGGATGTATCTGGTTATCTATCGATCCGAGGTCGGATCCATAGATCCGCGGTCTGATCTTTCTGGGCTTCCTAGGATCCGAGCTCGGATCAGTGTTTCTCTGCAACAATTGCAGAAACTGCAATTTTCCAAACCTTTTTCCCCTTTTTCGGCCAATTCCAATTCACACATTTGACAAAGATTTTATCAATTCTAATCTCGTACGCACATGTAATTTACCATAACCACTATATCCGAGATCTCAAAACACAACAAACACATTTACATTATAATTCGAGGGGTGAGGTTCTTTGGTCTTTTTTGCACTTTTACACTAAAAGGGCATATTTTGGCCTTAAATACATATGAAATGACTAAACTTGAGCTTTTATAACCATGATATCACCAACACTCACTTGAAATGCACAATGCATGTATATGCATGAGAATTTCAAGCACTTAAAAGACAATTTAGGAAGAAAAACTCCCTTAAACCACGTGTTCTTCAATTGCACCTTCAAGATGGAAGTTCCGACATGTAACTAATTTACCGTGTATAAAATATAGGTGTACACTCGTATAATGCATAAGAATACTCATATAACCTACTTTTTTTGTACTCATATAAAGTGAGAACTAAGATACGCGCGATCGCAACATTCATACTCATATTATCCGTCATTTTAGAATATATACAAAATGTCACAAACAAAATTGTGTAATCCATAAGTTAGGTTAGTTATACAATAACAATACGAGTAATGGAATCAATGCTGCCCAAGTTTCCCATGAGTACCACATGTTGTTGGTTTGGGTATTCTTTGGCTTCGACGTGGCTGGTTTGGCACTACTGTATGGCCAAGAGTCCGTTGTGTCAACAGTGTATTATCTTGAATTTCAGTGCTTGTGCCTTCACCTCCTTCAAATTGCTCAGAAACATCGCGATGTGAATCCCTATCGGGCGTAAACTCTGTGTAAGTCACAGGGGACCTGTGATAATGGCCAATCGATCCACCTCCGTCATGCATGACATCGGTCTGAGGTGTGACAAAAGCAGATGCGCCAGCTTGGTCTTCAGTTGCCATCGAACCTCCATGGAATGCAGTTTGCATGGTGGGCTCTGGTGATCGGAATCTACGACGTCGCCCACCGCCATGCTGACTTCCGTGGGTATTTCTAGGAGCTCGCTGAACACGACATGGATCAGGGTATAGTGGAATCTCATGTGGTACGTGTGGAGGACGAAATGCAAGTCGGCGGGACTCTCCTACATGATGCAAAGATGTGGATGCAAAGTCCCTCAACTCTTGAAAATATCCGCTGTGTTGTTCATCACTAACGCCAAGAGAGTCCTGTGCCATGAAATACATGCGAGACATGGCATCGCTCTGCAAAACCAATGGACCGAATTAGAAGGACATACAGAATCTCAAAATAGTTTAAAAGGTCTATAAAAGTATTTGTGCTTGTTAAAAAGTGGGTTGGAAATAAACTATACAAGATATTGGGCCCTAGCGCTATCACCCCGGAAGCCCTCAGGGAAAGCGGGAAATCGACTCGGGTTTGAAATATAAATCACCGTGCGCTCCCGATACCACTGAACATACTCATCCGATGGATATGTAGTATCTTCAATTACTGTGCCATCTTGTATATGCACACGTCGATCATTCCAAATATCAATATATTGTCTATGTGTGGTGCTCCAGTCTTGATTCGCCCTACCACGACGATCTAGACAATGTAGAGCTGCCTGATTATCCGTCAACCTCATATCAGGCAGGGACTGATGAAACCCAAACTGCCGCATAACTCGATGAGGGAGGTGCGGCTCAACTACATCCCAGCAAATAAGATACGTTTCGGACCTCCAAATGTCCTGACCTGCAGTACAATACGCAGGAAGAGAAGCGAGAACGTCCGCCGAATATGGCTGCCATACGAACTGGAAAAAAATATAACATGAAAAATCCAAATCTTTTTTTTGTATTAAGAACTAATAAAAGGAACCGAGCCGAGCACGGATCGAAACTGAATGAGTTCGGATCCGGCAGAGTTCGGATGAAAACCGATTTATGAATTCTTGGATGATCCCACGCACATGTAATATAGCAAAAGTACAATACCCACTCTAGCAAAACACATCAAACACATCATATGCTAGTCAATACCTCTTCAGGCCGCAGGCCTGCTAACTGATCTCGGAATGCGGGCACAACATGCCTAACAACTCTGTGTACGTCCAAATCATTGTTCCACCTAAAAAATTAAAAAGTACGGTACATGTTTAGAACAAATTATATGTTGGTGTCGATATCAAAGGTCACGAAAACCCCCGAAATAAGGGCGAAACGACTCACCTAGCTCCATATGGACCAGGGTAATGCTCCAACGGCGCGATTCGGTCCGGACGCATGGTTGGTATATGTTCCCAAATCCATAGCTGTTACAAAATTAGAATCAATGTTAAAAGTGCAAAATGGAAAAATGAAAAAGTCCGGTGATAAATGTCCCTATTGAGTGCAATGTACCTGTAGTAAAACTAATGGACCGGCAATAGCCGATTTGGCAGGATGCGTGGCATCACAAAGTGACCGATAGAGAGTCGCCAAACACGCACTACCCCAACTATATTGCCCAACAGTTTCCAAGTCCCGCAGTAATGGAAGATACAACAAAGGAACTTTGTTGCCGGACTTATCGGACAATAAGTGTCCACCTAATATCAGTAAGAGGTAAATGCGCGCACGCTGCCTACATTCCCCATCTGAAGCATCGGGTGGCAACTCTGTATCCAACACTCTTGCTAAACATCCCAACTTTAGCCTCTGTCCATCAAAGTATCCAACTGCTGGCGAAAATCCAAGGAGCTCCTCACAAATGGCTCCCCACTCCTGAATGCTGCGGTATGTGTCTACCCCTATAACCGGTGGACCATCGATGTTCAACCCCCACAACACCTCTACATCCTGTAATGTCACGGTAGCCTCTCCAACCGGTAGGTGGAATGTATGCGTCTCGGGCCGCCATCTCTCGACTAAAGATGTGATCAAAGAATGATCAACCATCTGATATCCACTCTCAAGCACGCCCTCAAATCCAGCCAAGGCAATATAACGCAAAACCCGATCAGGAATAGGCGTATGCGACCAAAATCCTCTGTGACACCGTCTGACATCTAACTGATTGCCCTCAATATGTCCGTGGAAAATTGAATGCGCCCGGTGTGCAGTTCCCCCCGAAATAATGTCGTGCACGTATGGTCCTGGATGTAGACCTGCAGGGATAGGAGTGTCGGCCATATTCCGGATGCAAATATCTACATCAATTAAAGACGGTGAGTCATGCATAAGTAAAACCCTAAAAGTGGGCAGTATCCAGTTTTGACCAATAAATCGCGAACTGAATGTTTTATTTTGTAGCAAAATTTGACCAAAGAACTAAGATACATCGAGTGAGAACTTTGGGGCTGTAGGTGTAAACAGGAAATTCTATACTTATCAAAGCATTGAACGAGTAGCGCATTTGACAAATGATAAATTCAAGTCAGCAATGTAGTTATTTAGAATAAATCCAGCATCGAACACAAATGAACTAGACTATAAATCCCACGTTCAAAAAGTTGAACTAACATGAAACAAAAATATCTAGGGAGTCGATAAAATCAAGGCCTATAATTCGGACAATTTCTCCTATTGTGACCCGTCTGATGACAATTTCGACATCTTCTTGGTTCGTCTGGATCCCTTTCATCCATCTCATTCCGAATTCTGCTAGCTCGCACCCGCCCTGCCCGGCGTGTAATAAATTTGCTCTTGTCTGCCTGCAGGGCCCACCCAGGATAGAGCCAAGTATCTTGATGCGGCAATGGGTTAAACATGCCTGAATACTGGACCGCCCACCTTGTTTTAGTAAACTGCTGGTCCACAAGCAATCCCGGATTGTCACCTCTATTCCTGCACACCGCCAAAGCGTGTGAACAAGGAAGTCTGTATATCTGCCACTTTCCACAAGAGCATGTCTTATCAAAAAACCTGATGGTTTGCGTATTGCCTCCTTTACCATCGACGCGCCGCCCTGTGATAACCTTATATACGCCCGATGGGCCATCGAACTCAATGACTCTGTGGGTGCCTGCCTTCCGCTCAGCATATTTAAAACGCCGCCATATCCTTGGGGGAAAAGGATTGCGACAATGTGAAGCATCTTCCCTTCTCGTCTTGAATAACGCAACTGTCCGATGAAATGTCATGTCAATGCATGCACGAATTGGCAAATGCCGTGCCCCGCGCAAGACATTATTATAGCTTTCGGATATGTTGGTAGTTAGAATACCCCACCGACGGCCATCGTCGTGAGATAGACACCACTTTTCTGGACTAATGGCTGACAGATAATTCCAAGCATCTGGGAACATGCTCCGTAGTTCTCTTCTGAACATCCGCCACTTGCGCAATTGTCTTGCCCTTCCCATTGCCCAACACAACTTACGAAGGTGTAAACCTTTGAAGTGTGTCATCAAATTGCTCCTAACATGTCGCAGGCAAAATCTATGGTAGGCTAAAGGTTCCGCCCAATAGTCAAAGTGTGTCATAGTATAGATGATACCATTGTGGCGATCGGAAATGACACATATAGGATGTCGATCAAGTGCCACATTATATCTTAATTGTTCCATAAACCACGACCAACTGGAAATCGTCTCCTCATCAACTATGGCATAAGCAAGTGGCAGAATGTGGTTGTTCGCATCTTGCGTGACTGCAACAAGGAGTTTGCCCTTGTATTCGCCACGCAAATGAGTGCCATCAACGCATATAACCGGCCTGCACATGTGGAATGCTTCAATAGCCGGTCCAAAAGCCCAGAATACATACTTAAAGGTCTTAACTCGATCCGAACTATCCGAATGATGCGACCACTCCACCACGGTGCCTGGATTGGATTGCACCAGTGCATCGAGATACTGTGGTAGTTCGGCAAAATTCGCTTCCCAAGATCCAAACACAAGCTCAATTGCTTTACGTCTCGCGTACCAGGCTTTTTTGTAAGACACATCAACCTTCAAGTTTTCTTTAACGGAACTTAGTATGTTCTTGACCTTTAATCCAGGGTCATCTTCAATGCTACGGAGGATGTACCTTGAAATAACGGAAGCAGTCAGGCTTGTATTGTTATTTCTAATCATGTCGCCCAAGCAGTTATGGTCATTCACCCACTTTGTAATTTGCCACATTCCATGAGTCTTTTTCTTTACGGCTCTAACACACCATTCGCATGGTGGATACGATGGCGCGGTTGAAGTGGAAGGATGTCGATCAATTGATGACTTGCACTTAGCAAACCACGTGTTACTCTTACTCTCAATAACTCTGAACTCCCTATTGTGATTGATGGACCACATCCTAACTGCTCGGCTGAGCTGCTGCTTACTCTCAAATCTCATATGAAGACGTATATTATTATTCTCCTCACTGAATGTTACAATACGCTCCAATCCATCCTCCTCTTCCATATCATCATGATCTATGTTCCCAAGATCGGAGAAAAATGTCATTCCTCTTGGCACATATGCAGAGCTGCCAGCTGTGCTATTGCGTCTGTCCAAGTGGTCCATATCGAGGTTTACTCTTAAACCCCCACCTTCATGCTCATCATCCGAATCACTACCAGACACATCTTGCGACTCCGACTCTTCAACCTCTTCCGCATCAACTTCCGGGTCATCTTCCGGGTCATCTTCTTCCACATCATCTTCAAGAGAGCCAAGGAGCCCATCGTGTATACTAGCATATACATCATTTTCAGCTGAACTGCGACAACCTTGCCCAGGGTTAGACTCGATCCCAATTGGAGAAATATGGCATGATGGACCTGGATCTCCAAAACTTGGAATCGAATCCAGGCCATGAAAATATTCCTGGGCACCCATGGACCCTGATGTGAGCCTTGGTTCTAATGAATCCATAGATCGATCACCATGCATATAATGACATGCTGATGAAGTCTCTGGAACGACTACACTAGAACCGAAGTGCAACTTTGTTGGATCCATGAATGCATGAACCAGCGACATCATTGGACCAACAGTACCTATTGCTCCAGTGAATACGCTATTAACTACAGGCATTTGGACGATTTCTTCCTTCTCGATATAAATCTCCGCCATGTATGAAACTCTTTCGATCCAAAGATCGTACATTACATCAAGAGTTTCATCATCCACCACTGCGGAAACAGTATATTTGGAACTCTCCAACGGTTGACGAAGAAACAATTTCAGCTTGAACATCCCTTTATCGACCCCAATATAGTGGTAAATCCTGTCAACCAACTCCCCGTATCCAATTCTATGCCTCAAAGTTAATGTCCGGTTGGAAGTACGAGGCATATAACAAACAAAGTCACCTTCGTAATGTATTTGTCCTCCCCAGTATAGGTTTACCCGCAGAGGTCTTTCTACAGACATGTTTGTAAAATGAATCCCTATTTTGGGGACAATATATTAGAATTAGAAGTCCAAGCGTCCAAACAAATGAAAGAGAGGATGGACTATAGGTCGAAATTGGAACTATTATATAGACTAATTTCGATCCATATGTTTATGAAAAAATTTAAAACAGGTATGAAATATGCTATAAATAACGATAGCAATAGCCTAAAACTCGAACGCAATCTTTAGAAAATTTGGACAGAGTCTCCCCTAAAATTACACTAAAACTCCCTGCCAACCAATCCGAAAAGGGAAGCCGATTAAGTAGTAATCACATTTGCCACACTACATATTGTCAAGAGACCCTATAATTTTCAAAGTACAGGCGTAAGAAATGTATTTAGAAGTTATATATATTTGGGCTCCACATTCACACCTCATAAAAAGATCCACATTCACAATGATGTGATATTCTAGCTATGAATCTTACAAAATTAATGTTATTTTTTCAAATAACCTAATAGTGAGTTACCCTCACAAAGAAAGATCTACAAAAATTTCGACATAATCTCCCCTATAAATAGCCTCAAACTCCCTGTCAAACAATCCAAATATCCATGAAATTCAAAAGCTCCAATCTATAAACTACATAATGTCAATAAAGTCCCAAAGCTCCAATTGCAAAACATACAATATCCAATGTACATAGTGTTTCGACCAAAAGTAATAGGGTCGATAAATAGATTTTAAAAAAAAATTCGGATGAATTTTAAAAGAATTCTACAAATGGGGCATTTTGAGCATGGGATTACGTCCAAAGGGTCTTCGCCTTCAGCAAATGCGAACTCACAGAGCTCGAATTTTCGCACGCTGAAATCCACAAAAAATTTTAACCAAAAAAATAAAACAATAGCTCGCATTTATTATTATGAAATGGACGGATCCGAGCTCGGATAATTTATTGAAGCCCTCGGATCCAACAGGGTTCGGATCCTTCTCAACGGATGATCAGACGAGACCTCGGATCTGAGTAAACAACTATAAATCCGACCACGGATCCTTATGATCCGAGGTCGGATCTTTCTGACTTTAGTCGTATCCGAGCTCGGATCTTGCTTTTTCTGCAATAATTGCAGAAATCTGCAAATAAACTGCAACTAATTGGAAATGGAAAAATTGCCAGTCATCGAAAAAGATAACGTATTTCCTCAAATCCACCACAAAAATTGCAAAAATAAGCACAACCCACATCACATTTACACCCAAATTGCACAACAAATCTGAACCTGCCCTTGGATGATAGTATTCAACTATTAATTAAACTTAAAAAGCTATACGTGAGGCATTGCAAGTGCAAAAGCCTAACCTTTATGCTGTTTGACAGTTGCAATGGGACGGCAATGCGGTCAAATTTTGGGAAGCGGCAAACGCGAAACCAGTCTTTCGATGCTCCGGTCTGCTCCGGTCTTTCGATGCTTCGATGTGCAGAAACCAGGTCTGTCTGTTTTCTTTGTTTTGCTAAGCAAAATTCGCTTCCTAATTCTTTGTTTTGCTGTTCCACAGCTATTCAACCAGCTATTCTTTGTTGGGTCTTTTTTTTTTTCGAAATGGGGTCTTGGCGGTTGTAGGGGAGCTTGTGAATGCGAGGTGAGCTCGCATTCTGAGAATGCGAGGTCATACAGCTCGCATTCTTAGAATGCGAGGTCACAGAGCTCGCATTCTCAGAATGCGAGCTCGAATCGACCTCGCATTCGCAAAATGCGAGCTCGGTGAGCTCGCATTCTGAGAATGCGAAGACCCCCTTTGTAGAAACAAATCCAAAAACCGCCCTCGTTGTAGAAATCTTTTTTTTTTTCATCACAAAATAAGAATTCACCCTTAGAGTGTTGGATAATCCTTCTTGCTGGGGTTTAGATTTCCTTGGGCAAAGCTTTGTATATAATGTTTGCTGCAATAAGCTTGAAGTTGTCGGTTTTGTTGCCGCAACTTTTCTTTTCATTTTTGGGTCCAATGTTTGATAATGAGTAAGTTTGCTGTGTTTGGAGGGTGATTTTTCTTTGCAAAAGGTTTCGGTAAACCAGAAGCTAGGAAAGAACTTGTAGCTTTGACGCTCCCTGTTTTATTCCTCCTGCATTTTTGCTGTGCTTGAACCAAACTGAAGTTGCATGTCTTTGGGTTCATAGTCTAGTTTCATTTATCTACCTCAATGGAACGATTCAATCGTGTGCATAATTGACTTTACCGCAAGTTTCACTCATTTCTTTGCTGCATTTCTGGTCTAGTTGATTTGATTGGATCTTCTAGGATAGATGATCATGTTAATGACGATGGGATAAGTCCTATCACTTGGGTTTGGTTGTCCAATAGAGTTTGTTTTGAGTTTCTTGCGCACAAACACATCCAAGCTGAAGTAAAATAAAAAGCTGCGTTCATTCTTATGACTTGCTGTGTTCTTTCCCGCAACAGCCCACCAAATGGGTTTGTCACCTAATTTGCTATGTGATCTTGTGTTAGAAAGAGGAAGTTGAATCGCTGGTATTGATTTTGTGTGTTGTTGGTCCAAAGGCACATAGATTAGGCTCGAATGTTTGCTGGAAATCAAGTTCCCGTAATGGCCGAAAAATGCAGAATGTTGCTCTTCGATGCATGCATGAACATGTTACCAAAATTACGCTTTGCTCCCCTTAGCTTCTACCTATGCTCCTATAGCCCGAACAATTGGAAAAATCAATCAAATTGGCCCCTTTAACTTCTTTAATTGTTTCAATCGGGTCATTGTTTTTTTCAAATTTGATGAATATGAGTTGTTTAGTTTATTTGAATGCTTTGAGTGATTCAATTTCATGTTTATTTTTATTTCATGTGATTATTTTATTAATTAAAGTGATGCCTTGACCTTTTCTTTGTTTTTGGAGGGTAAATAAGTAATTTCACCCCATTAGAGTCCCAATTCAAGGGAGGTACACTCTATCCCTTATTTCTCACTTTATTTGACCCTATGTGCACTTATGTGTTTTATGTGTGTAATTGCATGATTCTGAATGTTTTATTTTATTTTCATTCATTTATTTCTTTAGTTATTTATTTTTACTTTAATTTATGCGCTTATTCTAATGTAATTATTTGAAAGGCATTTAAATGCCAAGTTGTAACTGTTAGGCTTGCTTTGCTTCATTTTATTTCACATTCCCCTTTTAGATGGTAGTAGGGCCTCCCCTTTTGTAATAGATAGGGCTTATGTGCTATGTGTGCCTATATGCCTATGTGTTTAATTGCTTTCCCTAAGCTTTTGCATCTAGATAAGCATGCTTATGTGCTACGTGCTATGTGAAACTATGTGCTTTGCATGGCTATTTGCTTTAGTATTATATCTGATTATATGGATGGAATGTACGTTGCCGTAGCTAGTCCAATGCTAGTCATGGTCTTCCCCTCGAGCTCACAAGTCCAATGCTTGTGAAGAGCGTTAGTAAAGGGTTAGTCCAATGCTAGACCCAATAGGGTCACTCCCTCGCTAGTACATACTTGCATGCCTTCACTACATTTCCATTCATTTTTCCTTTTAGTATTTTTTACATTTTTTTTGCATGAACCTTCTCCCTTTTCCCGCATTTGAAACATGATCTTTAGGATTTTGCATTTCACTCTAGTCATTAGGGTCATTTGCCTGATTAGGTTAGGGAGTTACTCTTTTGGTAAGGGGGATGGACGAGTTTGGCTACACATAGCCTTAGCACACTCATTCTTTTTCTAACCAAAAGGAAAAGCAAAAGTCACGATTTAGGGTCTCCCCGTACCCATCTTGCTCGCATTCCTCTAGGGTTCATGCATTTCATTTATCCACTATCATTTTGCACTCTCACTTCATATTCTATCCCTTTTCCTACATTTTTCACTTCACACGACTCTTATTTTACACATTCTCACTCTACCGCTTGCACTTTATATACTACCACTGAGCACACATACACATCACACGATCACTTTACATACCACACCTTGCACCCCCATTTGCACACTCCCACTTACACACTATTATTTTTATTATTTTTTTTTTCACTTCACACAAGCTCATTTTTTACATTGCATACATTCATTCCATTCATTTTTTCGTCATTAGCATTACTCGTGACCTCTTGGAGGGCTTATCCTTGGCTATCACAACTCATGTGATTTAGTCCGATCGAGCCTCTAAGAGATATTGGTCCCTTTCGATTCCTCATTAGGTTTAGGATTGCATTCATATTAGTTACATCCAAATGCGATACATTTTTTGATTAGAAATTAGGAAAATCATGACTAAATCATGCAACTAGCTTAGGTTAAGTTGAGAGGGTGCCTTAGACATTGTCTTTGCCTTCCCTCTCTTCAACCGCGACCCCCGAACCATTTTCTCTGATGTGTCGTAGATTTTGGAGTCAATCTAAAAAGGTTTTACATTTAAATCCACATTTTTTGGGTGACTTGGTACACCCTAACTCAATACCAAGTGGCGACTCCTATATTTTACCAAAACCTTTTTAGATTACTATTTTGGCCAAACCGTCGCATTTCAAAGTCCCACGGCCTTTTTCTTTTTCACACACATCACCAATTTTCAAACCATACTTCACTCATTCTTATTTTTATTATTAAAAATGGAGCGCGACAGCTTGGCGACTCCACTGGGGACTTCCTAAGTTGGTCCGAGCACTTGATTTAGTTATTCTTTTCATTTTCTACCCTTTTCATGTATCACATTTGGATGTTTAGAGTTGCATTTTTTTTCTTTTTTTAGGATTTTTGCATTTCGCGCGTATCAACTCACTCCCTCACCCATTTACGTACGATTGATTTGATGGATGGATGGTACATTTATATTATCCCGCGTTTTGCATTGCATTTGGGTAGGGGGATATTACCCTAGAGCCTCGCATTGGTTCTCGATCCCTCCCCTCCAAACGGAGCACTAGCATACGTGCATACGCTTTATTTTATCCCTTGTTTATTTTTCTTTTAGTGGCTTGTCACGCCACTCTTCCCTATTAGGATTAGGCGACCCACTTGGATTTGTGATCGCGACACGACGTGTGCGTAGCATGGTCCGAGGGGTTACTCAATCTTCCATTTTAAGCTTTGGGTTGATAGCTTTCAACTTTTAGTCGAAAATTGGGGATTTATTATAGATTCACTCAGACATGTAGCCGTGACACGACGTGTGCCTAGCAGTGTCTGGGGAATCGCTCGAGCCATCGACAAAGAACCTTGGGATTGATGACCCTTGGCTTCCAAGTCTGAAGGCTCGAGGACCTAAAACCTGTCGAGTCTAGATGTATTAGTGAGCCCAGCCTCATGCATCCATGATAGTTTACCTAGGATAGAGTCTGCCTTACCCTATTAAGGACACTATTCACGGGGGGAGGGATCCAACCCCTCTATTCATTTATTGCTTTATGTCTTTGTATTGCCTTGCTACAAATGTGTTATGTGTATTTGTCTGATTGAACTAACTCTTTTTGGTTTTGTCTCCATTGCATTCATAAGCCCTAGGAAATAAGAGTCCTGGCATGGTACTCTCTAGGAGCCTACCCTATTTGATGTAACACGTTTAAATTCAACGCTTCACACTCGCAGTATGAATACATTTCATATAAAAAGGGGTTCCTTCAAGTCACATTTCATTTGCGTATTGCATATTTATTCGCTTTGATAAATTGGCATCATGCATGAGCCATAGAGGGAAAGCCATTTAGGGGATCCCATGATAGGAATAAGCCACCTTGTGTCTCGGATATATAATCCAACGAGACTTGCACGTTTATATTATTTGTACCGTCCAAAGGGGTAGTGCACGAGATAAGGTAGGATCCGATCTTTTCACAGATGGCAAAGCAATTTTTGTACATTAGAATATGAGCATTTATTAATCATCTTTTGGTCATTTTAATATAGTTGGTAAAAATCCCTTGCGTAAAGGACGTTAATTTGAAGAGATTCACAAATAATTTCTCATTGATTAGGACGATAAATATATTGAGGCCAAATCTTGATTTTAGATGGCTCATAGACTAATGGGTAAACAATTCAGTCGATTTTTGAATAAACCATCCATTCCTTTCAATCCATTTGAACCGATTATTCATTTTCTCAATCCATTTGACCAATTTCATCCAACCTATTTTATCAATCCATTCATTCATTTTTAAGACAATCCAGTTCAGTTTTGAATAAATCATTAGCTCCATTTTTGAATAAATCATTAGCTCAATTCAATTTATTCATTTTTAGGACAATCCGATCGATTTTGAATAAATCATCTGACCAGTTTGCCCATTTCTAGGGCGATCCAGTCAATTTTGAATAAATTATCAAGTTCATCCGATCCATTTGACCTGTTATTCTCTTTTAGGTTTTCGATCTAGGGTTCGCTGAATAAACTAGTTCGAGACCTTGTAATTCTTTCAAGAGTAAGCTCTTTCACACATCACTTTATGTGTTAATCAAAATAATCAATCAATTCGGACTTTGTCCTCATTTTGTTGGGAAAATGTCTCTTCTCACTCCAATTGGTCAAATTTTTCAAAATTATTTTCACTCAATCAGTTGATCGGATCCATCAGGTATGGTATAATGCCTACCCTAGAGGATTGTATTTTCATGCTAGGCTTACCCTTGGCATAAAAGGGCTCCCCCATAGGACATGCATACTGATGTTACAATTTTTCTTACTAACTATAAGTATTTTTTATTCTTTTATTTTTCCCCCCTCCCCTGCTTTTATAAAAGAGGTTTCAATAAGGTAAAAAATACTTTTTATGCAAATAATAACGATTTTTGTCTAATAAAATTTAAAAATTACAAGTATTACTTGACTCTTGGGCAGGCCCTACAATGAAAACATGAAAGATCTATTTGGAAGTGCTAGACTAGAGCATCTAAGAGACTTCATAATTGTTTGTCAAAAGGAAAAATCTGTTTATTTGATTTGTTAATACATTTTTGTTCTAAAAGAAAAGGAGACAAAAAGTATATATGTGGAGCTCTTTAGAGATTTTTCTTTTCTCATTTGTATTATGGTTGAACAAGAAATTTTGTTTCAAACTTTTCCAGCAATAAAGTTTTTCATTTAGACAATTGTTGTTTTGTATATATTCATGTACATTTCATTCTTTTTTTTGCTCATTGGAGATTTCATGATGAATTTTAAGAAAATAAGACTAAATTGAGATTTTTTCAACCTCTAGCCTGAAATTCACAAATGTATGCTTTCTAAAATCCTTACGTACACTAGATTGGTGATCCAAGCTATACAATGAGAGTGCTCAGAATTAAAAAGAGGTCACTCAGAAGACCCAATGAGATACCTTTTCCTCCTTCACTGTACAATTCATATTTTTGTCCACTTCTATTAATTCCAAAATAAAATCAGTCACATTGATTGATAAATGGTAAATTGGGGCAATCTTTGCTTGAAAATGCCCACTGTGTCTAATCAAATTCAATCTACATCTAAGTGAAAGCAAAAATGTACATTATTCTTATTTGTTTTGAAAATTTGGAATGATACTTCAAGTGTTCGTTTCTCTATCTATACAGATTTTATCATTTGCTCTCCCATTTGAGCCTTTAAAAGAATAATTTCGTTTCAAATAAGAGCCTTAATGATCACTATCCTATATTGGAAAAATTTTCAAATATCAAAGAGGAATGGATTCTCAATGAACAATTCGTTATTTTGGTTGTCATGAGGGGTAAGAATGATGCTTTGGCCATCGTTTCTACAACCTAAACACTATTTATCCATTGCATTCTCCTTTGAGCTAAAATGGGTGGTTCTTTTCAAAAGCACTTATGATCGTACCCCACACCGGGGAAGGAGACTGGAGGATTTTTCAAAAGAAGAAAAAAGGGGCAAAAATGCTAAAATTCAAGAAGAAGAGAGGGAATTGCAAATGGGGAAATTTGATTCTATCTGGGATTCAATTTTGAAAAAAAGAAAGAGAAAAGAAAAAGGAAGAGTTTTGTCCGGTGGATCACTTATGTTTCACAGATATGGATGAACAGGAGTCTTCCTCAATCAATTAATTCAGATACATGGAAGAAATTTCGCATTAATGAAAGTTTCCTTTCAGAGTTATTGTAAGAAAAGAATAAAAAGTCAGACCCTCTTCTTTTCCAATCAAACATTCTATCCCTAATTATCCCTTTCGAGCCTTCAGAATAAAATATTTCGTTTGGCAACCACTGAGAATCGCAAACCCCACACTGGGGCAAGTTTGAGTTGTAAAGGAAAGAAAAGTTTCAAGAGCTGAAAAGTGATAAAGTAACAAAAGAAAAAAATGAAAGAAAAGAGAATCTCGGTTAAACATAAATTGGGGCAAATTTTGAAAAGTTCAAAAGAATGGCAGAAGGCCAAAAAGAAAAGAGAGAGAAGAAAATGAAAGAGAAAAGAGTCTCAGTTGAGAATAAACTGGGGCAGGTTTTGATTTAACCCTAAAAATAGGGTTGGCACAACAATGCGATCTCAGATCATTTAAATCACTTTTGAAATCCGCTTTCAAGCCTTAACTTTTCTAAACACCCCACCTGACCCCATTACAAAAGCCGAAAGTCCTGACTTCTGTTCTTTGTAATATCTCTGTCAAGAAATTTTCTAATTGGCAGGTGATACTTATTTACTGATGCCAAAATTTTTTTTTTTAGATGTATTTCTGAATTGATTAGGTGTGAGATTGACACTGTTCATCATGTGAAACCCCGTGGGGCACCTTTGAAAAAAAGAAGAGAGAGAAAGCAAGAACAATAAATGCGAAGGAAATGTAAAAAGATTCGATGCTGAAAGTGACCGTTAAGTGATGGTAAAAGTCAAATAAAGTCCAGGATTTTCGAGTTCAAAATAGGGGCAATTCTGGAAAAAGAGCGATCTTCAGTGCAATGTCCTTGAAAATCTTATTTCTTTAACTATCGTTTTCAAGTCACATTACAAGCTCATAAAGTCCATCGCTGACTTATCCTTCATGACAACTCGAAGTGAAGATTATGTTTTTAAGGAATCCATCAATCATTCGGGATCATAAGGCCATAACCAGTTTTCACATGTTTAGCCGTCATTTCTACCCATATGTTACAAGCCTAGAAAACTTATATGTTGACTAAGTTTTCTTAAGAAATAAGGGTGACAAACTATTTGCTTTCACTAAGATGTGATAGTGAATGGGTTACATGCAATTTGGGCACATGAATAAGACAGATCCTGACCTCTCATTGTCCTTAGCCGCCTCAAAAGCAGAAATAACACCCACTTAATTAGTGCTGAAAGATGAGCTATCAGGATGTGGTGACCCTTTACCCTAAGCATTGATGCTAAAGTGAGGAAGGAATCTTTTGTAATTTGGTATTATTTTGAGAAATGCATCATGAAATTTTCTGTATGTGTTTAAGCAAGACGTTGAATTTTCTTCACATTATATGTTAGGAAACATAGTTTCTTACTTTGTTCAAATGAATGTAGAGTCATCCGAACAAAATCTTTGCAATCGAATGGGCCCACACTGGGGCAAATTTTTATTTGTGAGATTTTGCAAAATAGGCCCACACTGGGGCAAATTTTTGTAGTACATTTGAGGATTTTTGTCAAAGAGTCAAGTAAGATATTTTTTAAATGAATCATGCTGCTCTTTACATAAGTAGTAGGTGCATCAATTTTAAAAAATGAGATAAGGAAGTTAAGTGCATGTTGTATTTTGGTAAGCCCCCTGTGCAGGTATTCATGGTTGAAATTAATGAAGAAACACCTAGCAATGTGGAAAGCCGATGCCGGGAAAAAGAGAAGAAAGAAGAAAGTAGAAAAAGGGCCCTACACTAGGGCAAATTATTTTTGAAAAGATTCTCTCGATCAAAAAAATAAAAAAACAAAAATCAGAAATCATCAAAAATCCAAAAATAAAAAAAATTCTGAAAAAAAAAATCAATCAAAAATCAAAAGATTATCATGGCAGGATCGGGTTTAATCCCATTGACCAATTCTTACGGCAGGCTCGGGTTTGATCCCACTGACCGGTTCACAAGGCAGGCTCGGGTGTTATCCCACTGACCAAGTGAAGATAGGCTCAGGAAAGTTTCGAATAAAAATGACAACACATCACACTGGGGCAAATATTTGGATAATCTTCCAGGTAAGTCTTATACAGTTTCTGCATACATACCAGCATTTCATTTTACATTGCCACTAGCCGTTGGGTCAGTCTCACTAGTGTGCATTTCATTTACACTGCCACTAGCCGTGGATCAGTCCCACTAGTGCGCATTTCATTTACACTACCACTAGCCGTTGGGTCAGTTCCACTAGTGAGCATTTCATTTTACACTGCCACTAGCCGTTGGGTCAGTCCCACTAGTGTGCATTTCATTTACACTGTCACTAACTGTGGGTCAGTCCCATTAGTGCGCATTTCATTTTCATTACCACTAGCCGTTGGGTCAGTCCCACTAGTTAGCATTTTATTTACACTGCCACTAGCCATGGGTCAGTCCCACTAGTGCGCGTTTCTTTTACACTGCCACTAGTCGTGGGTCAGTCCCACTAGTGAGCATTTCTTTTACACTGCCGTTAGCCGTTGGGTCTGACCCACTAGTGTGCATTTCATTTACACTGCCACTAGCCGTGGGTCAGTCCCACTAGTGTGCATTTCATTTACACTGCCGCATGAGCATTTCTCTAGCCGTTGGGTCAGTCCCACTAGTGAGCATTTCTTTTACACTGCCACTAGCCGTTGGGTCAGTCCCACTTAGGTGAGCATTTCTTTTCACTGCTACTAGCGTGGGTTAGCCACCTAGTGAGCATTTTTTTACACTGCCACTAGCGGGGTGTTGGGTGCCACTAGTCCCACTAGTGCGCATTTCATTTTCATTACCACTAAACGTGGGTCAGTCCCACTAGTGAGCATTTCATGATTAATTCTCGTTCGGTCAGTCCCATGTTTAAATTCTCGTTCGGGTCAGTCCCATGATTAATTTCTTTCGGCATTCCTATGTTTAAATTCTTGTTCGGGCCAGTCCCATGATTAAATTTTTGTTCGGGTCAGTCCCATGATTAAATTCTCGTTCGGGTCAGTCCCACGTTTAAATTTCCTGTTCGGGTCAGTCCCGTTTTAAATTTTTTGTTCGGGTCAGTCCCGTTTAAATTTTCTGTTCGGGTCAGTCCCGTTTTAAATTTTCGGTTCGTGTGTTCGGGTCAGTCCCGTTTAAATTTCCTGTTCGGGTCAGTCCCGTTTAAATTATGTTCCTCATTCCCGGTTTTAAATTTCCTGTTCGGATCAGTCCCGTTTAAATTTCCTCTTCGGGTTAATCCCGTTTTAATTTTCTGTTCGGGTCTGTCCCGTTTAAATTTTTGTTTGGGTCAGTCTCGTTTTAAATTTCTTGTTCGGGTCAGTCCCATTTTCAAAATTTTTTGTAAAGGGGTCAATCCTCATTTCAAAAGCATCAGTCATTCGAAGCCGTTTGCGGCAAAAAATCACACGTGAGATTTTGGTTCTTACTGTTTTGTCTCAAGTTTTTTTCAAAACTCAGACAAAGAGGGGCAAATTGTAGACACCAAAATTTTTAATTTATTCTTATTTTTATTATCTATTTTTATTTACTAATCTCATGATTTTTGCTTCAGGCATTTTTTTTAGCATTTTATAGTATTTTAGATTATTATTATTATTTTTTATTATATTTTTTCTATATTTATTGTTGCTCATTTAGTCGTTTAATTTTATTTTAAGACTTTTTAGTATTAAGATTTGTCGAAAAAGAAAATTGTTTACAAAAAATATGCTTTATTTCTTTCAGATTTGATTTTACGAAAGTTTATTGTTTATTTAACTAAATTAAAAAAAAAAAAGGGAAAAGGGTGAAACCAAGCTCACGAACCCTGAGAAGCATACGATCAAAACCCTTCCTCATTTTTCATCTGCAAATACAAAACATTTTTTTGTTTTCAGCTCCTTTGCCACGAGGTTTCCTTTCATTTGGAGCTCCGTTTGATCATTCCACTTGGCTCTCATCCGAGAAGAGCTAAAGAATGATCCAGGCAAATGTTAATCGAAGGGTTTGAAGGGGAGCGGGGAGTTGAGATTAAAAAAAGACCATTGATATCAGGGTTTTGGGTTTTGGCCATTTGGTATAAAAAGAATCTGGGGTCGGCTGGACAGAGAGAAGGGGGAGGTTTTAGAGGCTCTAGTTGACGGTTGATGAAGCAAAGGAGGGTGATGGGATGGGACAATGCTACAGTGCCTATAGTTATGATAACGATATTAGAGAAACTTACTATTATAGGTTTCTATTATCTTTAGTAACAGATCAAGTTTTTTAGTGACTTTTTAAATATTATATTAAACTAATTAATATTAACTTTAGTAAGTTTTTAATTAAAACTAGTAAGTATATGCCTGAAAGATAAGTTTTAGTCAGAAATACAAATTTACACTTTGAGTAATTTAACTTACTTATTATTTGATAAAATTTACTTTTATTTAAATTAAACTTACTAATACTAAAAGTAAAAAATTTCCATATTTAAGTAAAAAATCACCGATTTCTGAAACAGTTTTGTCTCTCCAAAGTTGGTTGCCTTCTTTTTATTTTCTCACCTCAGGACATGATGGAATAGAAATTTTTTCCTTGCAAAATTTTTCTGTTCAGTCCACATTTTCCATCTCTACTTCCTGGTCGATCGGGCATATATGCAGACCCAACAAAAAGGTTGAGAATTTTATTAAGGCTGGGTGGTGGTATCAAGCAAGAGAGCGGATAAAAAATAACAGCCAAAAGGTTAGACTATCATGTTTCTTGAAAATCACTTCATTATATTGCTTTAATTTGTTTATCTTTCATTTGATTTGATTGTCAACTTGAAAAATGTATGGAAAATGACTTAGACCCTGTATGTGAAACATAGTAGGGTGTCAGCATTTGTGGGAAAAGCAGTTAATTCTGGATTGCATATAAGCAGTTTGGTGAAATGTCAAAAAGAAATTTGTATGATATGATTGATGCCTGTACGGGGTTAAAAGCACAGAGCAACAAGCCTTTTAACTTCCAAATCCACCGAATCCATTCAACTGAATGCTTTATTGAATTCAAATCCACCGACCCAAATAGAGTAATTTATTTGTCAAATGCAACAAGCCTTTTAACTTCTAACTATGTAGTGTTTCATTAGGCATACAAAAGTTCGATCTTATGCATAATTTAAGAGGACAAGTTGACTGCACAAATTTGTTCGGTAATTTCTATTTCTTCAAGACTAAAAGAAAAATCAGATGATAAAACTATTAAATAAATCATTTAAATCCGTGGTTTATTAATTTTAAACTTTTACATATGAAACAGGGATGCAATTTGAGATAACTTTCAGTAATCTTTGGGTATGGGTTGCGTAGGATTGCAATCTTTAGGTATGATCAGCTTGAGTATGGATTGCGTAGGAGTCCAAAGTTGCAATATTTCATATGTACTACAACGAATTTAAGTAAAAATCTCAGAAAACATACACCAACACAAACATTGACATGATAGCTTTTTTGACATGATAGCTTCTAGCATCATGCTGAAAAGGGAAGAAATGACAGTTCATGTAGATGAGCTAGTACAGTTATCTAACAAATCGCCCAAGCATGGTGGTGGTATAAGTTGGAGAACCATTGTTGATCGGCTTGATAAATTATCTTCTGATGAAATTCAACTATTATGCATACAAGAAGACACTTTCGGTCTGAATTCCATAAGACTTTCCCACACTTTCGGTCTGAATTCCATAGTAATAAGCTTTCGGGATACACTTTTGGTCGAATGGGGATACAATGTGTTCGGCCAATAAATGCAGTGTCTGTTCTAGATGCTTCTTTGGTGAAGTTGTAGTTAAGAAAGCCTTAATGGGACGCTTTTAAGCATATATATGTGTGTGTATATATATATATATATATCCTGGTTTCAGAAAAAGTCAGAGCATGTGGCTTTGTATTACTGGTGATCAATATATGTTCAAAGGAGGCTTCCTAAGTCTTCAAAAGTCAGAGCGTACTCTTCCAAGCAGATGCCAAACAAACTGATCTACTTAATCGAGCTTGTTTTGGCCGCCCGGTAGTCACAGCTGAGAAGGATAAGCAGTGGTTCCAATTAGGTCTGGAGGAAGCTTTTTACCTCTTCTATGTCCTAAAATGCATCAAAATCATCAACGAAAATAATTGTGAAATTGATAGTGAAGAGTTGTGGATGTACATGATGTCCAAAAAGGAAAATTTTACGAATTTATTCAAAGCTTATTCTCATCTTCGGATGAAGAATTGGGTGGTTAGATCAGGATCACAGTATGGTGTGGACTTTGTCGCGTACCGGCATCATCCATCTTTGCTGCATTCAGAGTATGCTGTGATTGTTTTGTCTGATAACAATGGAGAAACAAATGGGCGTTTGATGGTTTGGTCTGATTATCATTGCACACTTGACTTTGTGGCAGTGTTGCAAAGACATTGTTGCTTGTTAATATTGATAAATGTGGAGAGAATGTAACATTGCCATCATGTTTAGAAAGTTACATCGTTGAAGAAAGGACAATCACTAGGTGGAGTCCACAACAATGCCGTGAGAACCAAACAATTGCAACTGGGGAATCTTGACACCGAGAATTTGCGGCAGCAGTTGTCAACAAGGATTAATGACAAATCAGACCATGGAATATTTTGATGATTTTTAATGCAGGCTTTGATGGTTTTAGAAGGGATTGTCCCTTCTGTACAATTTAGAAAGATTCAAGCCCCTATGGATTGTTTAAGCTCAAAATATAACTGATATCAACGTTGCATTTTCCTGTTAAAAAAAAAAAAGTCTTCAGCCTTTCCAGTTTAAAATGGAAATGCAGAATCAAACTTCAATACCCTCTGGTTTTCGAGCTACTCATTTATTAATCCTGAAGGTTATCATTTACTTGGTCCTTGATACTCCAAAAATAACTGAAAAAAAATGTATATTTTCAGTCTTTCAGTCTCATATGTAGCGTAGGTAATGGCTTATTACTGAACTACAACTTGGGGATACACTTTTCGGCCAAATGAGGATACATTTTCTCAGGCCTGAATTCAGCTAGAAATAGCAAAGATAAATTATAATTTTTCCCAACTATGAATACTTTTATTGTTCATCTTCTCTGCAAATGATCTTGTAGAAAAAATCCCCACAAATTCTTAGGGTGTAGGACCAATTCCATTGCAATGTTAAAACGTTCAGTCTCGGATTGAAACTGAAAATTCATGACACCATAAAAGAATTAGTGAGTTAACCATGCTAGTGAAGACAACTGTTACAATGACATTTAAAATTAGTCACTACAAAAAACTCGTATTAAATTACAAAACTATACCATGATTGAGCTCATTTGTTCCACTTCAAATGACTTCATGAAATTAATAAGTAACAAAATAAATGATAACTAAACAAATGAAATATGAGCTCAATTGATCGTGTTCAAACTACATATTCTATTAATGGTTAGTATATATGAAATTGTATTTTCCATATGTAGAAAAATAATATGCATTTTATATCTACTAACGAATAAATTACCGATGTTTTGAACAAATCAAACCTAAACTCATGGTGTGATATGTATATAGTTGCCCACATTTGTACTTATGCCATCGTCCTTTCTTTCCATTTGCTTTTTAAGAGTGCAAATTTCTTTTGATTATATTGGTAACAAATTAACATATTTTACAAACTATTCCAATTTATTTAGAAAATGTTACTAATTTCATTAGAAATTATGAATGTAATCATGGTTTATTAATTTTTTACTAAACATAAATACTACATATAAAAAGGAATAGATATTTGATTTTGTTTTACTTTGATTAGAAAAACTTGTGGTAGTAATAACGAAATAGTGACAGAGGTGCAACTTTCAAATCAACAACCAACGTACACTTAATTAAGGTAATATTTTTTAGTTGATCAGACTGATATATGCCATAAAGTAGTAAGATTTACTCATTTATAAATTGACAATTTTAGCAGTTTATAGACCATTCATCTATAAAATTATGATTATTATAAAATGACATTTTATAATAATTTACATACTATTTGCCAATTAAAAATAATTTTGATAAAAATGTGCATATAAATCCCTATTGTAAATGATACAAAATATATTTGAAACTCATGAAACTTAATATATAGGTAAATTTACTATAATTTTCAAAGATTATGCTACATTAGTACAACTTTATCTTTTATACTTGTGACCTAGAAAATAAATTTATTAAAACACATAACATTTATAAATGATACATACATTTATTAAAATGCTTAAAACACAAAACATTTATGAATGATACATACAATCATGTATTATACATTTACGTTACCAACAATTACTAACTATAATATTAAGTTTCAATCATTAATAAAAAAATCTTAGCTACTTCCTAATACTTGTTTCATATAAGTTTCTTTAAGTAAAATAGTAAATTTATGCCACAAACTAGTAAGTTAAGATGATTAACCAAATTTACTATTCTATCAACAAGATTTACTATTAATCTATAAAAACTTACTATTATTTGAACTAAACTTACTTTGCAAAAAGTAAGTTTCGAATATAGAGTAGTAATTTATTTTTTAAAAAAAGTAACTTTCATTTTTATTTCAATTTACTTTTTGAGACATAAATAGGTAACACTTATATGACCATTTTTTATTTATTTTTGATTTACTTTTAGCGATCATTTGATTATTTGATAGACCTATCCACCTAAATAAGATAACACTTAAAAATAAGAAATTAAGTTTCCCATCTAAAATAGTAAGTTAACCCGTTAATAAATTGGTAACTTTTATACTCAAAAGGTAAATTGGAATAAATATCAAACTTACTTTTTAAATAAATAAATTACTATTTTATATCCCAAACTTACTTTTTAGAGAGTAAGTTTAATTCAAGTAATAGTAAGTTTTTATACATAAATAGTAATTCTTACTGATAACATGGTAAAATTGATTAATAATCAAAACTTATTGATTTATGGGACACATGTACTATTTTACTTTAAAACATATTTTAAACTAGTATTAGGAAATTTATTTGAAATAATGATGAGATGTTTTATTAATGATTAATTCTTAGTACCTTAGTTAGTAAGTACTCATAATATACCTGTATAATACATGATTATAGTAATTTAAAAAAATTATTTATATATTTTAAAATACTATGAAAAATAGTTTGACTTTTCACATAATCTTGTAAAATATGTAATAAAATTTTATCGTATATAAGTTTTTAATCATTTTCAATTTTTGAAAAGTTTGAAAGTTTGGATAACAATAACAACAAATCTTCCTAGTTATATATAGAATATTACTTGCTTATATATCAAATTTTTTATAATTTAACACCTATGAATATAATTAGATGATAAAGTTTTAATAAATTTACATCTGAGACACAAGAAATAATAAGAGTAAAAGTCTAAACAAAATGAGAAATAATATAATAATAAAAATGACAAAATTAGTATAACAATTAATATAAGAAAATCAGTATGATCTGGATTTTTTTCCTTTGGAGATTGTTCATAAGAATAGGATCCAATAATTATAAATGAAAATCACATGCATATATAATCTATTGTATAATTTAAATTAAATTTAGTTCACGTATAAAATGGTCCTAAAATAATTAGTACACTATGATACAATGTTATTTTAACAACAAAAATTTATTTTTACTAAAAGTCTAAAATATCCATGACATATGTATGGGGGATATTTTACCATATTTGTATCTCACATCTAATCATGAAAGTTAATTTGAGAAAAAATATTTTTGACAATAGAATTATTTTGAATTTAGTCAACAAGTTGAGATTTTTTAAACAATAAAAATGAAATATTTTGGGAACTTAGTTGTTTATTTTCCCATAATTAAAAATTGCTATATTTTAGCAATTGTTGCCATTGACTTTTCATTCTGTAGACTAATTTTTATCAATGCAAAATTAGTTTTATTAACAATAATTGAAGTTCCATTGATCCGAGGATTGGCATTTTATTGCTATTATTTTATATGTAAATATTTAACCTAAGTAATAAAATAAATAATAGCTACTTAAAAAAAAAGAAAAATTGGTGCTCAATTGATTGTGGTGTAAAATATTAGTATACAATTAACTAGTGTTTGAAATGGAATTAAATTTATTTAGTATTTTACTGCTAACAACCTTGACCCCATTTAATGGTTAAAGAAAAAATAAAAGAGACGTAGAGACTGGGATTGGTTCCTTAGTGTGAAAAAGGAAAGTTCTTCTAAACTAATGCTGCCTGAAATTCTGGATGCACATGAAATTAGAAATATGATAACTTTGCAATTCATTCTCGTTCATGATGAATTTCTTCGATTCTATATAGAATCGCAATTTTTTTCGTTCAGCCTGAAAACATTTTTTTTGTCATATTGATGGCTTTTGCTTTTAAGATTATCTACATGTCGGTGGTTAGTATTATTGACAAGGTTAGAGGTCATGGAAAATGTTACTAATTTTAGGAGAAATTATGTATTGTAAAAGTGGTTTAATAATTTTCTATTAAGCATAACTACTGCATACAAAAGGAAAAGCTATTTGATTTTATTTTGCTTTGATTAGAAGAACTTGTGCTAGTAATAAAGGAAATTTCAATTCAACAATCAACATGCACATGATTACAGTAATTTTTTTAGTCATTTAGACTAATATATGCCATAAAGTAGTCAGATTTAGTCGTTTTGAATTCATAATTTTAACAGTTTACATAAAAATTCATCTATAAAATTCATCTATAGAAAATATGGTGATGTACAGATAAGTGCAATTCTATATATAACTCGAAAGATTTGTTGTTACTGTCATCCAAACTTTCTAACCTTTCACAAATTCAAAAATAATTCAAAATTTATAATATGACAAATTATTCTTACATATTTTATAAGGTCATATGCAAAAAAAAAAAAAGTTTTCATAGTATATTTAAAATACTTAAAATATATAACACTTATAAATGATACGTACAATTGTGTATCATACATTTACATTACGAGTAATTACTAACTATAATACTAAGCTTCAATTATTAATAAAAAAATCTTAGCATTATTTCAAATAAAGTCCCTAATACTTGTTTCATATAAGTTTCTTTAAGTAAAATAGTAAATTTATGCCACAAACTAGTAAGTTTTGATGATTAACCAAATTTACTATTCTATCAACAATATTTACTATTAATCTATAAAAACTTACTATTACTTGAACTAAACTTACTCTCCAAAAACTAAGTTTCAGATATAGAGTAGTAATTTACTTCAAAAAAAAAGTAAGTTCCATATTTATTCAAATTTACTTTTTGAGATATAAAAGTTACTAAATTATTGAGTTAACTTACTATTTTTTATGTAAAACTTACTAACCAAAATTTTAGGTACTATTTTATTTAGATGACCAGTATAACAGGTAATCAAATGGTCGCTAAAAGTATTTTTACCTGTTATATCAGGTAAAAACAGTTTCGTTACCATAACGATCGTTACTTCAGACTTTTCCGATGGGATGACGGGCTAAGGTCTGAAAAAGAGAGTGTGCGAGAGAGAGGAGATAACGGCTGGACAATTAGAGTGACGGCGGGATAGCGGGACGAAAGAAACCAGAGGAGAGAACAGCGTGAGAAAGATAGGGAGGATGGCTGGAGAGAAAGAACGGCGGATGAAAAAGAATCTGGGACAGCTGAGGAAAGACGAGCATAGGTAGAGTCTTGTGACGGCGGAGGAAGCGAAGAAGTAGAGTGGCGGCAGAGTGAGGAAGAAAGGGGATTTGGGGTTGCAAGCACGGTGCTGCGTTATCATCACTGTTCTCCTATTGACGTCCTTCGAAGGCCTGGCAGAATCATCCGAATCCTTTCTTGGTCATTCCCCGACTCATTTTGTGATTAAGGTAAGATCCTTATCTCTTAGAATTAGAAACTGTTTTCTTTAATTGTTGGTTTGCACCCTTTTGCTATCTGCTGGTTCAGTTGTCCCTTGTAGTCTTTCATTTTCGTTTCCGTAGTTTTGGTTTAAGTTTGGATTTGGGATTATGATTCACAGCGGGACTGTTATGCTTGCTTGACTTGTGTGATGTTTGCCGAGGTTGAAAACATAGCAAAGCTTCGCAGTTTTGCCTCCTGTTGCTGTTGACTGGGTTTGTTTAGCGTTGGGTTGTATGATTGCGCGACTTTGTTAGACTGGAGATGGGTTTGTACGATTTGTGAATCTAATAGAGTAAACATAGAAGAGTTGCAAAATTTTTCAGATTTCGCATGATCTCTTAGTCTGTCCTTTTGTTTCTTTACTTGAACTCTCGGTTTGATGGCCATTAGAGTGTTGGATAATACTTCTTGCTGGGGTTTAGATTTCCTTGGGCAAAGCTTTGTATATAATGTTTGCTGCAATAAGCTTGAAGTTGTCGGTTTTGTTGCCACAACTTTTCTTTTCATTTTTGGGTCCAATGTTTGATAATGAGTAAGTTTGCAGTGTTTGGAGGGTGATTTTTCTTTGCAAAATGTTTCGGTAAACTAGAAGCTAGGAAAGAACTTGTAGCTTTGACGCTCCCTGTTTTATTCCTCCTGCATTTTTGCTGTGCTTGAACCAAACTGAAGTTGCATGTCTTTGGGTTCATAGTCTGGTTTCATTTATCTACCTCAATGGAACGATTCAATCGTGTGCATAATTGACTTTACCGCAAGTTTCACTCCTTTCTTTGCTGCATTTCTGGTCTAGTTGATTTGATTGGATCTTCTAGGATAGATGATCATGTTAATGACGATGGAATAAGTCCTATCACTTGGGTTTGGTTGTCCAATAGAGTTTGTTTTGAGTTTCTTGCGCACAAACACATCCAAGCTGAAGTAAAATAAAAAGCTGCGTTCATTCTTATGACTTGCTGTGTTCTTTCCCGCAACAGCCCACCAAATGGGTTTGTCACCTAATTTGCTATGTGATCTTGTGTTAGAAAGAGGAAGTTGAATCGTTGGTGTTGATTTTGTGTGTTGTTGGTCCAAAGGCACATAGATTAGGCTCGAATGTTTGCTGGAAATCAAGTTCCCGTAATGGCCGAAAAATGCAGAATGTTGCTCTTCGATGCATGCATGAACATGTTACCAAAATTGCGCTTTGCTCCCCTTAGCTTCTACCTATGCTTCTATAGCCCGAACAATTGGAAAATCAATCAAATTGGCCCCTTTAACTTCTTTAATTGTTTCAATCGGGTCATTGTTTTTTCAAATTTGATGAATATGAATTGTTTAGTTTATTTGAATGCTTTGAGTGATTCAATTTCGTGTTTATTTCCATTTCATGTGATTATTTTATTAATTAAAGTGATGCCTTGACCTTTTCTTTATTTTTGGAGGGTAAATAAGTAATTTCACCCCATTAGGGTCCCAATTCAAGGGAGGTACACTCTATCCCTTATTTCTCACTTTATTTGACCCTATGTGCACTTATGTGTTTTATGTGTGTAATTGCATGATTCTGAATGTTTTATTTTATTTTCATTCATTTATTTCTTTAGTTATTTATTTTTACTTTAATTTATGCGCTTATTCTAATGTAATTATTTGAAAGGCATTTAAATGCCAAGTTGTAATAGTTAGGCTTGCTTTGCTTCATTTTATTTCACATTCCCCTTTTAGATGGTAGTAGGGCCTCCCCTTTTGTAATAGATAGGGCTTATGTGCTATGTGTGCCTATATGCCTATGTGTTTAATTGCTTTCCCTAGGCTTTTGCATCTAGATAAGCATGCTTATGTGCTACATGTTATGTGAAACTATGTGCTTTGCATGTCTATTTGCTTTAGTATTATATCTGATTATATGGTTGGAATGTACGTTGCCGTGGCTAGTCCAATGCTAGTCATGGTCTTCCCCTCGAGCTCACAAGTCCAATGCTTGTGAAGAGCGTTAGTAAAGGGCTAGTCCAATACTAGACCCAATAGGGCCACCCCCTCGCTAGTACATACTTGCATGCCTTCACTACATTTCCATTCATTTTTCCTTTTAGTATTTTTTACATTTTTTTTGCATGAACCTTCTCCCTTTTCCCGCATTTGAAACATGATCTTTAGGATTTTGCATTTCACTCTAGTCATTAGGGTCATTTGCCTGATTAGGTTAGGGAGTTACTCTTTTGGTAAGGGGGATGGACGAGTTTGGCTACACATAGCCTTAGCACGTTCATTCTTTTTCTAACCAAAAGGAAAAGTAAAAGTCACGATTTAGGGTCTCCCCGTACCCATCTTGCTCGCATTCCTCTAGGGTTCATGCATTTCATTTATCCACTATCATTTTGCACTCTCATTTCATATTCTATCCCTTTTCCCACATTTTTCACTTCACACGACTCTTATTTTACACATTCTCACTCTACCACTTGCACTTTATATACTACCACTGAGCACACATACACATCACACGATCACTTTACATACCACACCTTGCACCCCCATTTGCACACTCCCACTTACACACTATTATTTTTATTATTACTTTTTTCACTTCACACAATCTCATGTTTTCACATTGCATACATTCATTCCATTCATTTTTTCGTCATTAGCATTACTCGTGACCTCTTGGAGGGTTTATCCTTGGCTATCACAACTCATGTGATTTAGTCCGATCGAGCCTCTAAGAGATATTGGTCTCTTTCGATTCCTCATTAGGTTTAGGATTGCATTCATATTAGTTACATCCAAATGCGATACATTTTTTGATTAGAAATTAGGAAAATCATGACTAAATCATGCAACTAGCTTAGGCTAGGTTGAGAGGGTGCCTTAGACATTGTCTTTGCCTTCCCTCTCTTCAACCGCGACCCCCGAACCATTTTCTCTGATGTGTCGTAGATTTTGGAGTCAATCTAAAAAGGTTTTACATTTAAATCCACATTTTTTGGGTGACTTGGTACACCCTAACTCAATACCAAATGGCGACTCCTACATTTTACCAAAACCTTTTTAGATTACTATTTTGGCCAAATCGTCGCATTTCAAAGTCCCATGACCTTTTTCTTTTTCACACACATCACCAATTTTCAAACCATACTTCACTCATTCTTATTTTTATTATTAAAAATGGGGCGCGACAAGGGTAAGGCAATATATTATACCTGCAGATTTGGTTGTCTTAAATATGGAGAAAGATGTGAAAATGCCAATTATTCTAGGAAGATCATTTTTTAGCCATTGCACGAACTATAATTGATGTAGAAAAAGATAAGCTTATATTTAGGGTTAATGGTGAGGAATTGGAATTTAATTTGATCAATAAAGATGGGAGTATAGAGCCTATTGCTCTTGTTTCTAATATTCCACGTAATGAAAGGGTGAACCAGAAAATGAATGAAGAAGTCAAATCTATAAATTTTCTTGGTACTAATTTTTATGGTATAGGAGCAAGGGAAGCAAGGTTAAGGACTGAAGTTGGCTTAATAAGTTCACCATTCCATGAAAGAATAGGTGAAAAGTTGAGCCAACTCGAAAAGGGCGAGTAAATTCTACTTCAAGGTGCAGTTGAACCTTTACATGACAAATATAATACTCCTCCTTGGCATTTGAGGAAGTTGGACGATGGAGATAAATGCATGGCTCATCACACGGTGGAATGGCTCAGGAGTTTTGATTCATGGGGAGAAAATCACTTCCCAATGTCCTAAAAAGATCAAAATCTTTTGAGTTGAACCAACGATTATAAATAAAAGCGCTAATTGGGAGGCAACCCAATGTTTATGTTACATATGTTAAATTAGTGTGATTTTGTGTTTAAAACGTGTAGTTAATTTAATTTATTTTTTGCATTATAGGTTCGGCCGAAGGAAGCAAAGGTGACCATTTGAGGTAGAAAAGGCAAAATTTGATCGAGAAATTCAATCCCTCGATTTGCGTTAAAGGTGTTCTCAATCCGTTAAAAAGGGATAAAATGCGTGTTTCGATCCTTTTACATGTGCATGCGATGATAAATTTGGCAAAAGGATGATCTAGACTGCATTAGAAGTATTTGGGGTTGAATGCATAATTTTGGAAACTTGACATTTCTACAAAAATTGCAGAATAATATGCACGAATCAGAAAAATGCAACTACATGTTGCGTATGTCATTAACCGCGTATTCGTTTCTGCTCGTTTCTTGCATAAAATGTGACTTGAAATATGTGCCTCAAAGTCGCGTTTTCTCTAAAGTCGTGTATTCATGTCAGTAAAATCATACAAGAAAATGCGACTACAATACGCAACATGTAGTCGCGTATTCAATCCTACAACAATTGTGAAGAAAACGCAATTAGGAAAATGCGACATGTAGTCGCATATTGTGTAGTCGTGTTTTCTTCCATCGTTTTAAACCCTATACACGTGGTTATTCTTCTTCATTTTCCTTCTTCTTCTTCTTCCCACAGTCGCGTTTTCCTCAAGTTATACACACACACCAATTCACAAATCTTCACTTTTACTCCATTTTCTTACTAGAAAACATCAACCTAATACCTTTTGATCATCTTATAGCCTTCTAACTGATTGAAATTCAAGAAAAACAACTAAAAATTGATTTTTAAGAGATTTGGGGTTAGGGTTCTTAATTTGCAATTTCTTCAATTGGAGGTCAATTGGAGTGAATTTGATAGGGCTTTTTACATAGTCGTCATCTCTAAACATCCTTCTATGTGATTGAGTAAATTTCTTCATCAATTCTTTGAATTTTAGATGTTGGTATTTTTCAATTTCCTGAATTTTTTGACATCTTCTAATTTCAAATTTTTTATGAATATTATGGATTTTTTGGTTTCCAATATGCTTATTATGATTGTCTAAGCATGTTTACATGTTAAATTATAGCAATTGATGGATTATTAATTATTTAAATTTGTAAATTGCTATATTTGGAAAAATTGAAAAAGTTGCTTAGATTGTTATTGAACCCTTATTGATGGATGATTATGGTTAGAAATGGTTGAGTGATGATATTTTGGCATGTGCATTGTGTATATGGAGTAATTTTAATGAATTTTGTGAATTATTAGGATAATTTTTGCTTAACCATGTTTATAACTAGTTGTGCATTATTGTCGTTAATTAACGATTGCTATAATCATGATTAGTACTAATTTTGTTAATTGAGGCATATCTGTTACCTATTTTAATAAATTGGTGATTTTGACAATTTTTGGCACTTGCCTGGGTCACATCTCGGATGTCATAATTGTGATTTTTGATATATATATTTATTTAATTTCTTATGACATAGGGATATGTATGTGTGGTTATTTGAGCCAACTATGGTTATTTACGGTTATTTGAGGTTATTTGAGCCAATATGTGTTAGTACATGTGGATAATTGAATCTCTTTTCTTAAGATACTATGGCATGGGGAAAGCAAGTTGTCTATTCGTTCTTTAGTAGTGACGAAATGGAGGTGAGTGAGGATATTGAAGAAAGCGAAGAAGAGAGATCTCTTTCTCCTCAACCGATGAGGAGACAACAAGGGGAGGGCACCTCTTGTGTTGTCCATATTGTCGTCTTTGATAGTGCCAAGTTCACAAGTCTTAGGAATCAAGAATGGCACGAAACGCATGCTAATTTCGAGTTTCTCTTCGAAATGCATGTGAGTCCGGAAATTGAAGTGGTCTATTATATTAAAGAAGTGTTTAACCAACTTGGTTGGATGCCTATTCTCACACTGTCGACTCACTATTATCCAAACTTGGTGCGTGAGTTTTATGCTAACATTGAAAACAAGACACGTCACAGTGGCGAGTTATTGGAGTCATGGGTGCGAGGACGGCGCATTGTTTTATCACGGGAATGCCTAGATGCTATTTTTGGATGTAGCAACCAAGGTCGAGCGATCGATCTGAAGAAGGGTTTCATCGCACCAAATAGACGGTGGAATCCATCGCACGCCATGAATAGATTTGGTCTTGAGTACCAACCTTTTTGGTCTTTAAGGAAAGAGACAATGGTAGCTAGTGTCTTTGAACCTCGCCATCGTCTCATCATTTATATAATGGCGCACAATGTCATACCCAAAAAGACTAGTCATACAGAGGTCCGAAAAAGTGATATCTATTTTCTTGATAATATGTTTCATATTCGGGAGTTCTTCTACGCCCGAATTCCATTGCCCAACATCATCATTAGCTATATAAGATCTACGGCGAGGAGGCGGACCACTTCATTCAAGTTAACATTTCCTCGTCTTCTTTCTTTGGCATTCAAGCATCAAGATGTTAACTTGCCATGTACAACCTGCGAATTTGTCAAGCCAACAACAGAGTTATTAGTTTCTTCACTTCAGCGTATGGGTATTGGCACGGAGAACATCCCTCAACCTACTCGAGAAAGGAAACAAAAGGCGCATCATGACCGGGATAAAGCAGGACTTTCTACTGCTCCACCTCCTCCTCCACCACAGTAATCAAATTGCCAACGGCTTTTTACTCGCTTGGACGATATTGAATGTCGGTTGGGACGGATGGACACTCATTTGGAGTGTACTGAGTATTATCTAGGTATTTCTCCACCTCATGACGATGATGATGAAGAAGAATATGATGATTGAAACTGCACCTTTGGATGGCTCTTCTTTGTGTTTCCTAATTTTATTATTTTTTAATCTTTTGTTTGTAAGATGTTTAACTTGCACTTTTTCTTTTATATTTTATCTTTTGGACAGTGTTAGTAGATGTTATGTTTTGTGGCGAAAGTTCGTGATTCATGGTTGATCTGGATCTCAACCATTGCATTGAGAAGTATTTCTTTCTATCTTTTGTTGCTTTCCTTTCCCCACACAATGAGGACAATGTGTATTTTAAATGTGGGAGAGGAAATGTGTGGTAATTGTAGTATTTTTGTGTTGGGAGAACTGCACAAATAATCCCTCACATATTGCAAATGTGAAAATTTAGTCCCTCAGATCGAAAATGATCAATTTTAGTCCTTATCAAATAAAAAATGATCAATTTGAGTCCTTTTTCACTTTTCCGACTGATTTTTGCCCGGAATATCTCACGCGCACACCACGTGGCCAACTTTTCAAGGGTAAAAATGCCAAACCACTTATATGTTGACCAAAACCAAAATGTAAAGGGCGAATACTTCCTAAAATTCTTGATGCTCGAAGACTTGACTGAGTCCAAGAATCCTCTATTCCGTAGTCCTTCATTACCCAAATCCCCGCGCTAAAAGAAGCAAGAGAAGAAGGAAGAGGAAATTCTTTAGGAAACAAGCAAAGGCAACCATCCAAGGACCCCAGATAAGTGGTTTGGCATTTTGGTAAGGACTAAAATTGAGATAAGGAAGAAGAAGAAAAGCTCTGCGTAGCTATGGCGTCCATGGCTAGTGCAAGCGTAGCTCCTGCTGGATTCTCATACGGCAGGCCTCCATTTTCTGCTTCAGAGAAGCTGAGGAGAACGGTGGTGGTGAGGGCTGAAGCCATAAACCCAGGTATCAGGAAGACCGAAGACAAAGTGGTGGACTCTGTTGTTATCGCCGAACTGAACAAGCCTCTCACTGCTTACTGCAGGTTTTTCATTTACCATCTCTTGCGTACTTGATCACTTCCAACTTTTCTGATTACCTTGTTGGATCATGGAAGGGAAACATGTTTTCTTTTTCCCTTGTTTTGGGAATTAATCTGTCTGGAAGCCTTGTAGATTCATTCTTTGCTCAAAGTAAAATATGAACTTAACAGGCCTTTGTATTCAGACACTACCCTCTAGGCATTAAGCCTAAAACACTGATAGAAGTCAATTTTAGCGTGAATGCCTAACATTTAATTATGTTAAGTGCGAATTCAGGCCATAGCCAGGGGTTTTTGATGACACAGTAAAAGTAAACATTCTTTTGAGCGGTGACGGATTGGTTGACTTGTTGGAGCAGGTGTTGGCGGTCTGGGACTTTCCCTTTATGCGATGGAAGCCATGTGAAGCACAATAAGGCTACTGGAGACAATGTTGGGCCTCTGCTAGTGAAGAAGCAGTGACTAGTAAATGATATAGCACTATTATACATTCTTGAATATTCCAAACTTGGTGCAGCATAGTATATCGTGTTCTGATGGGGAAATCCTTGTATGTTCTTAATGCAATATGATGATCTCTATCTGGAGTTGTAATAAAGTGATAGTTTTCTACTCCTGTAGTGGAAATTCCTTCTGATTTCAACTAGTTCAATCAGAACCAGAAAAGTGGTTTTGGTCCTTTACATTTTGGTTTTGGTCAACAGATAAATGGTTTGGCATTTTTACCCTTGAAAAGTTGGCCACGTGGTGTGCGCGTGAGATATTCCGGGTAAAAATCAGTCGGAAAAGTGAAAAGGGACTCAAATTGATCCTTTTTTATTTGATAAGGACTAAAATTGATCATTTTCGATCTGAGGGACTAAATTTTCACATTTGCAATATATGAGGGACTATTTGTGCAGTTCTCCCTTTTGTGTTTATTGCTTGGACTTGATGATTGAAATATAAACTGCGCTTGAATGTTGTTAATCTTGGGTTTGCTGGCAGGGAGTTTCGTCCAGTTTTAAGGGAAAACTCTGCCAAAATTTTTCCAAAATCTTGTCCAAATTTGCAAAATTACCCAAAAAAGTGTCAATTTTTTCGATTTTATCCAAAGGGTAACAAGTACAATACCATTAGTAACTCAAATTCTCTTACTTTTGATGTAAATATAAATGACTTGATAATTTCCTATCTCAATTGACTTGGAAATGGTTATTATGTGATTGTAATTTTTGTATTTATAGGAAAGTATATCTAGTAAAGTGGAGAAAATTATGCCTACATTTTGCATGTTTGATGAAATTTCTTCTCTTTACTTGATTTTATAAGTGATAAATATGGTCAATAAATGTAATACTCTTCTCATGATTATACTTTTGAGGGAATGTTAATTATATTTACTATGGAAAAAGAAAAAAAAGTAGAAGAAAAGAAAAGAAAAAAAAGAGGGAGAAGTCAAAAAAAGAAAAGAATAAGAGTTATTCTACTCCAATTGTGAGGACTCGCAAAATTCTTCATATTTTCTTCAAATTTCCTTTTATTTTGACTAAATTACTTTATAATATCTTTACTACTCATTTACTCCCTCAATAGTTGCAATAAATCATCGAATCAAGAGTTTTACCTTTAGTTTCGTAGGTGGTGTAAATTAGGGTTTTTGCGTATTTCTGTACTGTGATTAATTGGTGAGGTGTGTGTACTAAATTTGGTGGATAAAAGTGAGTACTAGGTAAAGGAAAATGTGTGATTAGAGGTGATAATAATAAAGTAGTGAATTATAAGTTAAAACGTTAGTACGCGCGAGTTAAGGAAAATCGACTTGAGCCGACGTGCACCATTTGCTACCGATTGAGTGCACGACTTGAACCCCACATTATTACCTTAATCTCCTTGAATTTATTTCAGAAATATCAGCCCTAAAATATCCTTGAGGGGGGCCGAAAATCTTGACCAAAAGAAAGAGGAAAAGAAGAAAAAAATTTGAGATTGAAGCTTGCGGCGACACTTGGCGGCAATCCATCCAACTTTGACCAAACCAATTTCCTATCTTCTTATCTTTCTCTTGGCTTCATTTCTTCTTCATTTTCATCTTGTTGGCCAAGCTTTAGGGAGAGGAGAAGAGAGAAAAATTTTCAATTTTTTCAACTTGATATCTTGCTTGATTCTTGAGAAAATTAACGTGAAACTTGAATCCACTCCGATCAATCTTTGGGAGAGCTTGGAGATGAGCTTGGTGGAACTTTTGGGAGAAAGAAAATTCTTGTATCACAACTTATTTTGGGGGTTTTGAGGTATTATACTAGAAACCTCTCTTTTTTTTTCTTTCTCATAGTGCAATTTAAGCAACCCATGGCTTGATTGTTATGGATTTTATGGAAGATTTCATGGTCTTACTTCTTAGGTTATAATTTTCAGCTAGGGTTTATAATTTTTAGTTTCGATTAATGTTGTTTATCTAGTATATGATGTTTATGAGCTTGGATAGGGATTTGGGGTAGTGATTAAAGGCATGAATGTTACTTTTAAGCATTGAGACATCAAATTCCAGCAATTATAGTGATTCTGACCTACTTTTGCACTGCATGTTCGTCCATGAGAGAGGCCAAATCAGGTCTTGCTCAAAACATGAAAGTTGTAGGGAATTGAGTTATCTAGCTACCTGTAAAATTTCAGCTCAATCAGAGTACTATATCTTATGAAATAACTAAAATACCCCTGACTGCCAAATGCTCAGTTTAACCGACAGTTTTCTATTTTCTCTGAGATTTCGCTTTTTGACCTTGAAAATGCAAGAACTAGGTGTCAATATCTGCATAGGAAATGTAGTTCTCTGTCTTAGTTTCGAAACTCCATAAAATTTACCCCAATCCGATAAGTGTAGCTTTAGTTGTGACCAAAAGGCCGGTAGATGTCAAACCTGTTGCTTTGTTATTTGTCTTTAAAACTAGTTTCTAGCTTCTAGCTTTGATTTGGATGGTTGCATTGCTCGAATTGACCTATATTTGGATGACATTGAGCCGAGTTGAAGAGCTATTATGTTAAGCTCATTATGTATGGAATTGGGTTGAGTTGAGGAAAATAATGAAGGTATAAATGGCTAGAAAATAGCTAAATACAAAGGGCATGCTGCCCAAATTTTCACTCAAGGGTTAGGCGAGCGAACTTGAGACTTGAGCGATGACTTGAGGTTGAAACAAACTTCGCGTGTTATGGTATTCGAGTTTCGTTTTGTTAGTAAGAGGTATATGAGCTGAATTTGGCCAACACTCGTACCCTTAAAAAGTGAAAATAGCGACTATTCGGAATATGTTTTCCTCATCTTTTAGCCACTTTACGAGCTTAAACGTTTTAACCGCTTCCTTACCAAAACTAAAAGAGCGAACATAAGTTTTCTAGGTTGTGATAAGCCAAAAATGAATACTAGTTAAATGAGTTTCAGTTACTTAATTTTCGTTAAATGAAACGCTTAAGTTTCGAACCCTAGTCGATTTCAAGCTCTTAAATGATGTTTTATCGCAAATTTGAACTCCACACAAGAAGTAATACCTGAACATGATCTTAAGAAGCATTAAATCTTTGGTGACTGTTTCCAAATACCTGATTGAACTTGACACTTGTTTTCAATATTTGACCAATGTGATCAAATGATCTTTGATTGGTATGATCGGGCAAGGGTGTACTTTATCACACTTGTTCTAACGTGATATATTCTTGTTCATTGATTGTAATTGAATCGATATACATGCTTATGATTCGTATCTTGTCTGGAATTTCAGAAACCCTGTAGCTAGTTAATCGAGTCGAGCCGGCAAGGGTTTGGTCGATTAGATAACGAATCCTGGGTCTTTAGTTTTGTCGAGTGGAGTGTTATCTCCTCGACTAATCTGTATACTCGAGTATTACCACTAGTGTTTATCTTGGAGTTTGGGCCTGGTAAGGGGTTTGGTCGGTGGACGGAGATTGGAGTTAAGTGGTGTACTACTGGACTAGTTACCTTACTTGAAAACTGACGGAGTGTCAACTACTACTTGATCAAACTATGGTGGAGCTAGTTTGCAAAAGCAACTGTATCCTTTTACTTGAAATGTTGACTACTTAATGTTTGGTCATACGAAGTGTTATTGCTTATTTTCTTGACTTGTTATGCTCGCTACTTTGCCACTTTGATACTTTCACTTTTAATTAATGGTCAACTTGCTATTTGGAACCTCACTGAGTTTTAGCTCACTCTATTAGTTTTGTTTTCCTTACAGGGGGTACGAACGAGGCGTGAGACTGGTACAGGCTAGCGTAGTCTAGTTTTTGGAAATTTTGTAATTGTACTCGTATTAGTCACTCGAGTAGGGTTGAATGTATTTAGAACTCCAACCTTTTGATCTATTTGGGATTGTATGGAAGTTTGAGATAGAAATGAATGTATTTGTATGTTCCCAAACTTGAAAACTGTTGTTCCATTTACGTGCGAGGTTGTGAAATATTTTATTCGAAATAAGTGAGCGAATCCTGGCGAGAGCTGGGTAGGCAGTCCGCTAAACCCTGGGGTACGCCCTAAGGGGAGGTGGGGTCGTCACACCAATAGTTCTTGTACTTAGTAATCGGGAATTTTCATCTAAAAATGTCAATTTTCACGTAAAACGGTACGTGAATTAAGAGTATGCAAAGTAACTTGAGTATGTAAAGTGTTGAGTAACCCGCAATCTTCATCTAAAAATATCGATTTTCGCGACAAAAGACACTTTCACAACTTAAGTTATATTTAACTAAGTGATATGAATAAATCCCTCTTTAAGTGGAATAAGAAGATGATCGTGGGTTTAGGAATCATTTTATTGACCATATGAATTGTTTGCTTGTGAAATGGGATAAAGATGAGAAATTGACTTAAACAAGTTAAAATTATGGTATAATAATGGGATAGTTAGGGTTTTAGTAAAAATATGCATTTTGTGGTTTAAGTGGCAAAAGTTGCATTTCTATGGATTTTAATGGTAAAAATTTCATGTTTTTGTAGGTTTTATGATTCAATCATCAAATGGCATGAATTGAGAAGACAATTGGATGATTATTGATGATTTGAAGGGGTTAAAAGAAGACACGAAGTGCAAAACATTCAAAGGAAGAAATGCAAGTAAAGGCAACTTTGACACCTTATCGTATTTCGGCAATGTCTTGAGCTACATGCTTCGGATTGAGGATATTCTTATACCATGTTGAAGCTAATAGATAGATCTATATTTGGTATGAGACATTCCAATCCAGTTCAGTCGTTTTCATTGTCAAAAAATTGAAAGTCAGAAGCTCATTTGCACGGTCGAGAGCTGAATAGGGGATTGACCAGTCAAGGGTATTTTAGTTATTTTGCAATCCACAGAGCTCAAAATTGGATGATTCTTAAAGATTCAAAAGCTAACTCAAAAGATTACAACTTTCATGTTTTGTACAAGATCTGGTTTGGCCCTCATCATGCAGAAAATAATAGTTGAAATGAAGCTAAATACACAGAAGTGAATACGCGACACTCGAAAACACGACATATAGTCGCATATTTCTTAGTCGCATATTGTAACCTGATTTTTGCAATTTACTCAGCTACTTACTCTGTTTTTACACTACTTTCCAGCTATATTCCATACAAGAATTTCGATTGCACATGCTTCAGACTCCAAAAGGAAGAAAAAATGAGCTTTATGTCTTGTCAAAAAACCACTTTTTGACTCTCTTAACAATTAGAAATGTTAGAATCATTAGAAAATAAAGAGTAGAGGACATTATAGAGGAGATTATCAGATTTTATCATTAGAACTTAGTAGTGAATCTTGTCTTGTTCTCTCTAGCTAGAACTTTTGTGAGAACAGTTGGAGACTTCATTGTACACTCATTTTGTTGAAGAAATTGAAGATCATTGGGAGCTTCTTCATTATTTTGGCTAAGCTTTCTTTATCTATCTTTTACTTGTGATTCAATATGTGTTCATGCAATAAAGCCATGTTCTTTCTTGTTATATCTTATATGAGTAGCTAAATTTCTAGATCTAGGGAGTAGATGAAACTTATGGCTACTTGATATGAAGTGAATATGATTTACACTTGTTACATCTTGTATTAAATTGTTTACTTCTGCATGCTTATCACTCGTTATTGCTTGATCACCAATAACAAGCTTATAGTTGTTATTATTCAATGACAATTGGATATAATGATGAAACAACATAAATAGAGCTTAAGTAGTAGATTCATGAGAATAGAGATACACTTAAGTAGATTAAACTTGCATTTCATGAAGTAAATAAGAGTAGACTTAGTTGTTCTCTATGGAAATAGGGAAAACTAGTCTAGTCTAAATCATTTCATCATGAGAATGAGATTTAGTAAATATTGGAGATGAATCCCTAGTTAAACAAGAGTTGTAACAAGCAGTAAATCTATTTATTTGTATCTTTGATGTCATAAGTGGAATCTATATCCCTAAACTCAAGTATTTAGTGAATTTTCTCCATTGTTACCTTGCAAATATCTAGTTAGGACTAGTTAGATAGTAATAATTATAACTTCTCTTGCTTAAGTTGATTATTAGTCCAAATAATAGAGTAAGTAAGGTCTTAGTACTTGCAAAATTGCTCCTTATGGGATCGACCCAATATATACCCTAAACTACTAGTTTGACCTCTATGCTTGCAGTAAAACAGGTATAATTCGGAATTAAACTTATACTTATATCAAAAATCCGTCAGATTGAAGTTTGAATTTCAAGAGACAAGCATGAATGATTCATATATAACCGCTCTTGAGGATTGTGTTAAAAGTGTATATTCCAAATTTATTATAACCCAAAAAAGGCAAGCGGATGTTCCTTTGGTGAGCACTCAAGTTACGCATATTCAAGGTAATATCTATGAATCATTTGAGTTAGGTAAGTCTTTTCCACCTCTCATATTATTAGGACAAGTGGCTTTTGATATCAAATCACCATTACTGATTCACCATGTCCTCTAATAGTGGATTATTCATTGACGAGCCCTTCTTATAAAATGAGGTTATATAGTTAAACCAACGACTATAAACAAAAGCGCTAATTAGGAGGTAACCCAATATTTTGGCAATTTATGTTAATTTGGTATGATTTTATATTTAAATTATGTGTTTAAGTTAATTTGTTATTTTTCTTTTCAAGGTTTGGGAAATAGAAACTAAGATGACTAAATAAGGTGAAAAAAGTGAAATTCGATCAAGAAACTTCACCCCTCGATTTGAGTAATTGTTGTTTTTTATTATTAAAGAAAGGTAGAATGCATATTTTGATTGTTTTACATATGCATGCATTGATTATTTTGATAAAAAAAGTGATCTAGAATACAATTTTGAGCAATTGGGGTAAAGAGTGCAATTTTTATAAAGTTCAAAAATTTCTATAGCAAATTACAGCAAGAAAATGCAGGCTCAATAAAACGTGGCTTCAACCCATGTTTTCAGAGGTCACGTTTTCCTTTCTGCAACAATTACACTGAAAACGCAAGGTCCAAAACACGACCTTAGGTCCCGTTTTCTCACCCCGCATATTGTCTTCTGTAAAAATAAAGCAGAAAACATGACCTAGAAAACTCAGGCTCAAGGCCATGTTTTCTGCTCATATTTTTTGGCATGGTTTTAAAAAGAAACAAAACACGGGCTTGTTCCCTTCTTTTTCTTCTCTTTCACCTCATGTATTTTCTCACACTCACACACTTTCACAAAATCTCACTTTTCCTCAATTTCTTTGCAAGAAATCATCAACCAAACATCATTTGACCTCATAGAACCTTTTTAATCGATTGAAATCCAAGAAAAACACCTCAAAACTCGATTTTAAAGAGGATTAATGTTAGGGTTCTTCATTTCTAAATCCATCAATTGGAGGTCAATTGGGGTGATTTTCATAGGGTTTTTACATCATTTGCATCGCCAAACATCACTCTACCAATTTGAGCAAATTTCTTGAACTTAACTTGATATTTCAAAATTCACCATTTGCATACTTTTTGGGTTTATTGATACACTTTGAACGGTGAATTTGTGATGATATTTGTTGATTCATATAGGTTCTATTATATTTATTTTACATTTTTAAGCGTGTTTAGATGATCAAATGTGGAAATGTGATGATCTATACAATGTTTAATTTTATGCATATTCTTATTTTATGATCAATGTGGTACTTGGCCTGGAAATGTTATTAAGTATAATTGAATAGTTCAAATTGTTAAAATGTGACTTGTTCATGATGTTTGCATATATACATTCATTATATAATGACATTTTAGCAAATTTGAATTTGTAAGCTTTAAAGAATGGCTAGTTTATCTAATTAAAGGAAAATGATCCATTTAAATGGAAATTTATTGCTTGTAAATTCACTATTAAAAATATATAAATTCGAGTTGGCTCTACAAGCTAATGAACCGAATGTCTATGTACTCACTCTACTTGACCAGTTTGCTAAATTAATGCGATTTTAATGTTGACTCTGAATTTGAGTCGAGTTTTAATTGAGTCGGCTCATGAGCGCTAATGGGCTGAGTTGATTCATTTGCAGCCTGCAAGAGTCCTATTTTATTTTAAAAAAAAAGCAAAAATAAATGTCCGAACGGCTAATTGCTTAAAATATAGGAAAAAAAAAACATCGCACAAATGTATCTCTGACACACCTTATTTCTCATTCTATAACTCAGCACGGCAGCAAAATGAATTCTGCACAAGGTCAGAACCTCTGAAATTTCAGTGCGGTAAGCGGTGCAAAATTTTTTTTTTTTTTTAAATAAGCCTATCCCCAGCCGTGCTGACTGGGCACGGATGGGCATGGTCAACAAAAAAAAAAAAGTGGGAGGGGCCTTTGTGCGCCTGATAAAGGCCATGTGACGAGGCCAAATGCTGCACAAAACGGTACATTTTTTTTACTAACCTTTTATTCATAATCTACTCAAATTTAGGCTAATTAGACTACCAAAGTGATTTACAAATCTACAAACAAAAGAGTATTCGTACTAGTTTCATAAGTAGGCTTAAATTAAAATCCTAAACTTAATAAATTTACTTAAACCCCTAATTATACCTGAAAAGTCAGAATTAATTCACCAAAATACACATTAACATCATAAAGAAAGGCCAGGACTCCAAAAATGAGAAATTATATCCATTTTTTGCAAATGTTGAGGCCCTAGCATAATTATGCAAAAGTTAGGGGACAAATTATAAATATAATTTATGGACTTAGATGAAAATCAGTGAGCATAAGAACACAATAAAATTTTTAGAAAATTAAAGAATGCCTAAAACACATAAAATATCTAAAACTACATATTTTTATGGACTTAGATGAAAATCAGTTATGGACTTAGATGAAAATCAGTGAGCATAAGAACACAATAAATTTTTTAGCAAATTAAAGAATGCCTAAAACACAAATATAGTTTGCTAAGTTAATGTGATTTTAATGTTGACTCTGAATTTCAGTCGAGTTTTAATTGAGTCGGCTCGTGAGCGCTAATGGGTTGAGTTGATTCATTTGCAGCCTGCAAGAGTCCTATTTTATTTTTAAAAAAAAGGCAAAAATAAATGTGGGTTACAGATATACCATTGGGAGCCTGCTGAATTGGAGTCCCAATAGAATGCACCTTTCTTTGTGACACTACTACATGTTAACTACAACGCTACTACCTAGGCTTCAGGAATTTTGATAACATTGCATGGCAAAGGTAGTAGTTAAAAATTGAATGGATGTTGCGTAGTTAGCTGAGGAAGGAATATGATCGGGATTATTGCCAAATTTGAACTTCAGAATTTCCTACAAAAACAGAGTACAGGTAATTTGTTTGCTAGCCAAAAACTGCAGTGTTATTTGCAATCTTCCACGAATTTGGAGATCTTACACATCCAAACCAGAATTTACCCAGGATACAAGCCATAATACCACCTGCCATGAAAAGAGAAGCCAATTTTTTTCCTTGCTGCAATAAACGATTCATCAAGAATAACTGTAAAATAAGCTACAACAACTATCAACTTCAGCTATAATCAACTCATCCAAGAAAAATTTTTGTAATATATAAGCTATTCTGGTTCACCAAATTTGGAGATTTGAAGCCCAAGCTTGTGAAGTCTCTAACTGGTATTAACTTACTATCGGCTTCAATATCGACGAACTTACGGAGCAATGGTGCTGAGCTACCTAGAAAAGAAAGGAAGATCATTTAAGAACGTGTTTATGTTCCCAGAGTAGCGGTTTCATGCTGCCTACCATTTTCAGCTGGCCTAATAGATAGATTATCTGTCAGTGGATGTTGCGACTGGTGGTTATCATGGTGAGATTGATGATGATGCTGCTGGTGTCTTAGGTCGTGTTCATGGTGCTGCCGGACGCATTTGGATGCTGATGAGATGAATGACGTCTGCTTGTTCTCCATCTCAAGTACTCCACAAGCAGTGAATTGGTGCTAATTGCAATTCCAAACCCAGTGAAGGAAGAAAGCAGCACCGATAGAATTGCATTTACATTAAGCTGCAGAAGTAGATTGATTGAACTATATAACAAAATTCATCTTCTTCTACATGTAAGATAGAAAGTACGGGAGCAGCTAAACCCCCTTCTCACCCACCCATACGACAAACAAGAGGCGAGAGATGTTAGTGTGTGACTGTGATGGCAGGGGGATGAGGGTGCCAGCGGCACAGAAGCAAGAGAAAGTAATGAGAAAGAGAGAGGGAGTAATTTACCACAGTGTAAAATATATGAGCAAAAAGGATGACGATTGCAAACTGGAATGAGGCATATGCCCACATGCAACTTTTACTAACTGCCAAAAAAAAAACTTATCATAAGAAGAATAATCAATTAGGAGCAAGAATAATTGAATAAAAAATCAAACCTAGTAAAAGTATCAGATGAACATATCCAACTTCATGGACAATTTATATGCAGAAAATGCTTTGTAACATGCACATCAATATTTCCAAGTTTAGTATATAAACAATGTCATTCTATTATAAGGCAGGCAAGCAAATAGGAGATTATAAGGCATTCCCTTTACCAGAGTTAAAATATCAAATACTTTTGTGAAAGTTTTACACTTGAAAAGGAACTATTCATTATAGTTAGGCCAATCATGGTAAAGCTTTCTTTTATGTGGTAGTTTCAACACATTTGTCTAAGCTTATGAAGTACCTGTCCAACTAGCTGCCATAGCAAATCCTGTTATTTCAGCTCTTTCTTACAAGATGTATCACTTTACAGAAAAAATCATAAACAACTTTCCTCCTAGAATTGTAGCAAATTGAAAATTCAAAGAGAATTGTTTTGCTCTTAGAAAAATGTCAATATTTGGTTTTCCCCATTTTCTTCTTCAATTCATTTCTCTGTTCACTACAAATTAGGATACATTTTCTTTTTGGTTCTTTTTTGTTTTCTTTCCTTTCCTTTTGTTGTTTTTTGGTCTGTTATGGTTGATATCTTACTTCTCTTATGCTGGAAATTAACTTCTCAGTGTTGTGGACTATCCTTTTGGTAGCCATATTCTGAGCTTCTTCACAAAAAACTTAGATGATTGACATTGACTTAGAATCTGATTATGCTACCAACCACTGGGACAGTCTCAAAGTTTTTACATCCTGACTCTAGGCACCAAATTAAAGCATCCAACTAACCACTGGGAGAGGGTTAGGTTGGATGGTAAGGTTGGAGGGGTTGTAAGTGAGAGGTCTTGGGTTCAAGTCCTCTCACTTACAAAAATAAAAAAAAAAAGTATCCAACTAACTTAAGCTAGTAACCAAGCATAAAATCATTTTTTAACTAGCCTACAAGGACAAGTCTCAACACTCGTCAATTGAGTTGGATGTTGTTAACAGGTATTTTGGGAGGAAAACATCTAGTCACAGTATTATGAGTGACCAACTAGTATTTATAGGAGTACAAACCTAACAAACTATTTACAAGAATACCCTTACTAATTTATTATCTACAAGAATACTTATATTCTCTTAACACTCCCCCTCAAGTTGGAGCATATATATCATAAGCACCCAACTTGTTATAAATGTATTTCACCCTGGAGCCCCCTAAATTCTTGGTAAACACATTAACCAATTGATCTACAGATGGTACATGAGATGTCTTGATGACTCCGTCAAGCAATTTCTCTCGAATGAAATGATAATCAACTTCAATATGTTTTGTCCTTTCATGAAACACTGGATTAGACGCAATATGAACAGCTGCCTGATTATCACACACTAAATTCATAGGCTGTTTATGCTCAAACCCAATTTCAAGTAACATGCTCTTCAACCAAACCAACTCACACACAGTGTGAGCCATAGCGCGGTATTCAGATTCTGCACTTGATCTAGAGACAACTGTTTGATTCTTACTCTTCCACGACACTAAATTATCACCAACAAATACACAATATCTTGTGGTCGATCTTCGATCTGAGGCAGAACCAACCTAATCTGCATCACTATATCCTTCAATATCAGTGTGTCCATGATTTTCATATAGCAACCCTTTTCCAGGAGCACTCTTAAGATACTTGAGAATCCGTATAACAGCATCCCAATAACTAGTACGAGGGGTATCAAGAAATTGACTTACAACACTCACTGCAAATGAAATGTCAGGTCTCATTACAGTGAGATAATTTAATTTACCTACAAGTCTTCGATATTGCCTAGGATCATCTAGTAATGCACCTTGATCTCCTACTAATTTCACATTAGGATCCATAGGAGTATCCACAGGTCGACAACCTAACATTCCAACTTCACTCAGCATATCGAGTACATATTTCCTTTGACATAAATAAATCCCATATTTAGATCGAGCTACCTCAATACCCAAAAAATACTGTAGATGACCTAAATCTTTTGTCTAAAAGTTTGCCTGCAGATTGGATTTAAGTTTCTGGATCCCCACAACATCATCACCTGTAATCACAATATCATCCACATAAACAACTAATAAAATTTTACCAGCATTAGAATGCCGATAAAATATAGAGTGATCTACTCCACATCTTGTCAGACCGAACTCCATGACAACACTACTAAATCGGCCAAACCAGGCCCTCGGAGACTGTTTCAATCCATATAAGGATTTTTTCAAACGACAAACCAACCGCGAATTCTTCCCCTGAACAACAAATCCAGGAAGTTGTTCCATATATACCTCTTCTTCCAAATCTCCATGCAGAAATGCATTTTTCACATCCAACTGATGCAATGGCCAATTGTAAGTTGGTGCCAAAGAAATAAGAAGACGAACCGAGATAATCTTTGCAACAGGAGAAAATGTTTCTAAATAGTCTATTCCGTACACTTGAGTAAATCCTCTAGCTACCAGACGAGCCTTCAATTTATCAATAGATCCATTAGGCTACACTTTTATAGTGTACACCCATTTACAACCAACAACCGACTTACCTGAAGGAAGAGGGACAAGATCCCAAGTACCATTTTATTCCAAAGCAGACATCTCTTCTTGCATAGCTAATCTCCAACCAGGATAATAGACTTAGGGATGGAGACAGAATCAAGGGAAGTAACAAAAGAAGAATATGACATAGAGAGACGAGAATAAGAAACAAAATTAGAAATAAGATGAAAAGTACAATACCTCTTACCTTTGCGTAAAGCAATAGGAAGATCTAACTCAGAGGAGGGCGTCATACCTGGATTTGAAGATTGAGAGTTAATTGGTGACGTGTGTGGCATATCAGGAACTTTCTCAACCATGGAACGGCGAGAATAAACTTGAAGACGAGGATGAGATAATCGAGCTATGGAATCTGGTGGACTAGATAACTCAGGTAATAAAGAGGAAGGAACTGGTAAAACAGGAGAGGAAAAAGAGGGACACTGGTCTAACTCACAGGCATACCGTGTTTTATAAAATATGGAGTGGATTCAAAGAAAGTAACATCAGCACAAGTCAAAAATCGATTTAAAACTGAACTATAACATCTATACCCTTTTTGCGCTCGTGCGTATCCTAAAAAAATACACTTAATAGCACGAGAATCTAATTTATCCACCTCGGAAGTAAGCTGATGAACAAAGCACACACATCCAAAAATACGATGAGGCAATTTAAACACAGGTTCATGAGGAAAAAGAATGGAGTGAGGTAATTGACCTACAAGAATATTAGATGGCATGCGATTAATTAAATAACATGCAGTTAGAACTGCATCACTCCAAAATTGTTTGGGCACATTCATGTGCAACAACAGTGTTCGAGCAATTTCGATTAAATGTCCAATTTTTCTTTCAGCAACTCCATTCTGTTGTGGAGTGTGAGAACAAGAGAACTTATGAATAATACCAGACTTTGTCATAAAGGTATTAAAAGAAGTGGAAAAATATTCTTTCACATTATCACTGCGAAGTATATGTACAGGCACACCAAATTGATTCTTTATTTCTGTAACAAATGCATAAAAAATGGAATATAGTTCTGAACGATCTTTCATTAAATAAAGCCATGTAACTCTGGAAAAATCATCAATAAAAACTACAAAATATTTAAAACCTAACTTTGAAGTGACTCGACTAGGACCCCAAACATCAGAATGAACTAACAAAAGGGTTCAGAAACTCGTTTATTGACTCTAGGAGCAAAAGAAACACGATGATGCTTTCTTAACTGACAAGACTCACATTCTAACGAAGAAAACATACTCAAAGTAGGAACCAATTTTTTTAAATTTTGTAAAGACGGATGACCCAAACGACAGTGAATTTCAAGAGGAGAAACAGTAGCAGGACATGCAATCGGACCATTAGAGTTGAGAAAATAAAGACCATTATGCTCATGCCCTCCACCAATCGTCCTCTTTGTCTTCAAATCCTGGATGACAACAAAATCAGGAGAAAAAGTAACTGAACACTGTAGAAATTTAGTGAGTTTACTGACAGACATTAGATTAAAGGGCAAATTGGATACGTAAAGAACAGAAGACAACGAAAGAGATGAGTTAATTTTTACAGTGCCTAGTCCTTTAACTTTAGTGGTAGATCCATCAGTTAAAGTAACATGAGGAAAGGAAGTAGACTCTTGAAAGTTAGAAAAATTTTTAGAGGTACCTGACATATGATCAGTAGCTCCGGAGTCAATAATCCATGAGTCATTACCTTTTTTGTGCTAAAGAAGAAGAGGGAAGAGATGCGTGATTTGTAACTTGGTACCGTAGGAATTTAATATAATCTTCCTCGAATATAGTAACAGTCTTCTGGGACCCATGTGCTGAAAAACTTGATTCAACTTGATCAATGGTAATCGCATTAACAAACCTTTCAACCATAGCGAATAGCACGTCAAACCAAGGAACGAGTCAAAACTCGAGATGAACAGTGCCGCGTGAACAGTACGCCGTGAACAATGTCGCGATGAACAGTGTGGCGTGAACAGTGCTTTTGCTAGATGTTTAACCCTAACCCTAGGATTTTAGCTCTGATACCATGTTAACAGGTATTTTGGGAGGAAAACATTTAGTCACAGTATTATGAGTGACCAACTAGTATTTATAGGAGTACAAATCTAACAAACTATTTACAAGAATACCCTTACTAATTTATTATCTACAACAATACTTATATTCTCTTAACAGATGTAAAGCATACAAGGCAACATTTAGGCCTTCCTAATGTGCTTGGATGAGCTATTGACTAGTTTACGTTTTCCAACTACAATTTTGCAAAAGAGATAGGTGCAACAAAAGTAGAAATGGTTTCTTAACATTTTTGAAAAATTTTCCAGAATCTTTCCTTCATTTTATCCTCTTTTTTTTTTGCTTTGGCTTGATGGTCGCAATACTGTAAATACCTATAGACCCAACATACCCATATAGCTATCTATATGTCCAAAGATGCTTAAATGATAGGAACTGGTGCTATTAACCTATATTACTGCAAAGAAAATTCCACTTTGTGGATACTGCTTAGTATAGAACATGCATCCAGTTCCTTTGCCTATATTCACAGTGTATAAATGCGATGCAAATAACCACTAAAGGCCCTATTTTGGTCCAAAAGATAGAAAAAATAGTACCAAACAAGGAAAGTAAATATAGAAATCGCCAGCAGAAGAAACAGTAAAAAAATCTTACCCATGGTAGAAGCTATCATGGTTGAAATGAAGCCTAGTGCACAAGAAAAAGGTAAAGAAATCGCAAGTGCACGAGGTCCCATGTCAGATACCTGCTTAGAAAAGTGAATTATGATGACAATGTGATGCTTTTGAAGAAAGAATATTGGAGAGATATATTGCAGAAAGAAGCATATGGAAATGCTAAATTTCTCATTCCACACATTTTTAATGTATAAAATCGTAAAAGACCAGCACATTTTCTGATGTTTCCAAAAGTCAAACCAGAATATATGCCTTGTTCCCTACCACAGGCACCCTATATCTGGATAAAAAAATCTCATCATTGGATTCTTTTGGATCATAGGCCCATTACAGGCCATTTTTTTTGTTTATGAAATATTTTTTTATTAAACTCAAAAAAGCACATGATTTATAAAGAGTCTCACTACCAAAAGACAGCTGATACATCAATGAATGCTAATAGAATGGTACTGTCAGCACTCAAGTAAGGGAAATTTACATGAGTAATAGTTCAAATATATAGAAACGTGTTGCACAACCTTATATGTGTAAACTAGACAGGTTAAAGCAAGGCAATGTTAAGCAGAGAGCAAAGTCATACCAGAAGCTGCTCCAGAATGCAGAAATATGCTAGCATGCTGATCATGACAAGGATTGGTATGTCTTGCCAGAGCCTATTTGAGGGTGAACAAATAAAATACCAAAATAAGCTCCAGAAAGTTGGGATTTAAAGGCAACAAGAATGTCTCTATTTGTATCAGCAAGTTTTACACGCTGCACGTAAGAACAGACTAGAGCCTGAGTCAATTTGGACTAAAATTTTATCACTGTTGTGAGACCACCAGAAGATTATTTACAAGAATATCATTCCATTACGAAGTTTCCATAAACAACATTGAAGACGTCATCATTCCCGACACCATTTTGCTACATTCTAGGCCAGCAAGATGTGTAAGCAGCGAGCAAGTTGAGAGAAGGAATAGACATGTTTTTCTTAAAATTTCACTTAATTGTGATCTTGTTCACTTAATTGTAGCTAAAGGTTCTTCTCTTTCATAATACCAATATTGTGAGGGTCTATGGTTGTTCTTTTGGGTTTCTTTCAATCTTGCAGCTCTTTGATGTAACTCTTTCTCAATAAAACGAAGCACTAGGAAATTCCACATCCCCGTTCTTTTCTTCTACTTATGAGTCAAAGGTTCTCCCAATTCACTAATTTCACTTTCTGTTTACCTCGTTTTACTTCCTATTCTATCTTTTCCTTTTTCATATTTCTGTAAATATCAGCCTCTTTGGGTATTTAGTCACCTTTTGCTCAGAACCTGTTTTAATCTGTAGCCTTGTGCTTGAGTGTGCATAATCTATTTTCTTCTTTTCTTAGTTGTTTAAAACATGTTCAAGTAACATTGACGTTAACAAAACAGAAAATGTTGACAAAGTTAAGTGCATATTTAGAAAAAGGAAGGAAGGTAAGTGCATATTTTAGTGCAAAACTTGCCTGTAACGAGTCACTTCCATCTGTTGTGCACCTACTGGCTGCCTTCTTACGACATTAGCTGGATTCTGTATTTTCAATAATGTTACTGGAAGATTCTGAGCATCCTTCTTGCAGACATCACAAGTTTTGTTGCCTTTAATACTAAACCACTTAATTGCACATTCCTTGTAGGCAAGTGCAAGCTCTCCTTTGCAACTGCACTCCATTTTAAATGTTTCACCGCCTTCTCCAAGTTCGACCAAACATATCCTACACACTGCCTCTTCTTTTGGTATATCTTCTGCAGCAGCATCACATGCTGTACAGAAGAAAATAATTGTAACTAGAACCAAACTTTTTTGAGAAATTTTAGGGAAACCAAAAAGACAAAAAGAAAAGGAAAGATAGATGGAAGTAGACTAAAATTTCTTGTCTTCCTTAGTTTTGGAAAGACAGATTGCTGTCATTTCATTGTACAGTGTCATTTGAAAATCAACTCAGTCATATGAATATTCAAAATTCACTATATCATCTTTTCAGTTTTTTAAGGCAACAACATTCGTTGAGTTCACTTGACTGAACAGAGGTACAAGCGGCTTCATACATTAAAAAAAAAATATGTGATGGTAATTATTGGGTGCAGAGTCAAACAAATTAATCAAAGGGCATAGTCTTGAAACTTCATGAGACAACAGTCACGATACTAATGGAATTCATGAAGAATACCAAACAATTAGAAATATCTTGTTTCTGAATTCTTAACAAAAACGTCAGCCTATACATAGGGTTTGAATAATATTTACCTGTTTCTATCTCTGTAGCATTGTCTACTACATTATTCTCATCTGTTCTAGGCCGAGGGGTTGCTGATATTACACGAACCAAACATCCCGAGGAATCTGTCCGTCTTAGGCTTTTAACTTTAACATTTACGGGAACTGAGAATGAGCGTTGCATTTGCTGCTCAACCTCATGCTTCTGTCAGAGGTAGACTAACTTAAGCATAGAGTAACAAGCACAGAAAAAGAGTCTAGAACATGAAGTAAATAAGTAAAGAGACTTACAGGTAAATAAGTGTGGCATTTAAGTTACTTTCCTCTACTTCATAGGTACATGCATCTGTCATTGGAGTAACTGGCAAAGAATGTGTTGATGTTGTCGATGAAGAGAACAAAATTTTGTTGAGAGAAAATGACCTGGAGGTAGAAGGCCTGTTTGATGGCTTATCAGAAGGTGGAGTATCGGGAACTATGAGAACTGTTTTCTCACCATCATGGGAAAGGTTCTTTCCCTTGGAGCTTTTCTGTGGAAGAAGATTTTTCATGGATGACATAAATTTTGCTGAGCTTGGTCTAGGAGGTAACCCATTCCTCGCAGAACTTGGACTAGGAATGTCAATTCGTGCAAAACTAGACAATGTGTTTTCCAAGGACCTCACAGGTACTTGCAAAGAAGAAAGGTTTGGACGTTTTGGATGTTGCATTAAGGTGCCCTCTTGTCCTTCTTCTTTCTGAATTACAAGAACAAGCATATTTTGGAATCCTTGATATTTAAATGACAAATGAAAAATATTATCAATGCAATCAGTAAAAAATACGACCACAACTTCCTTGGAGTCAAAATATAAATGTTTGGTTAACAATTTAACTGAGAAAATTATGAACTGGTCTTAGCTTTTTTTTAAAAAAGTTTTTACGTACATGTAGCACTGACAATAACAAGCCTGGTAAATCGATCAGGTCAGACAAGTGCTAAGGGCACTGAATTTTCCTTCAAACTGTTCTACAAGATTCTGGAGTTGTAGGATTTCTCATCACCCGGCCATAAAATAAACCTCAACTAATCACACACTGGCATCAAAGTTCCATCCAAATTGTACCCTTGAAGTTATATCCATAAAGCAGAAATTTCTCCAACAATTAATTTAAATGTCAATGTGATGTCTGAAACACATACCACGAAGAGAAACAGTATCATACATTTATTTGGTGACACTAATGAATCACACTGTATTTTTTCAACTATAAGCCCGACAACCTCTATGAATGCTGTCTTATCAGCATATAAGCTTGAAACTCAAAAGATGATTCTTCTCATGATCAAGTTAGTTTCTTTTCACTTTTTTTCTTTCACATGAAACTTTCTCTGTTTCTCTTCTTCTTAGACACCTTCTTGAGATCCCCCTCTCTTCAGCAGCATTCACCCACGAAGAGAAACAGTATCATACATTTATTTGGTGACACTAATGAATCACACTGTATTTTTTCAACTATAAGCCCGACAACCTCTATGAATGCTGTCTTATCAGCATATAAGCTTGAAATTCAAAAGATGTTTCTTCTCATGATCAAGTTAGTTTCTTTTCACTTTTTTACTTTCACATGAAACTTTCTCTATTTCTCTTCTTCTCAGACACCTTCTTGAGATCCTTCTCTCTTCAGCAGCATTCACCCACTATCCTCATTTCCATTATACTACATGACAATTAGTTTATTTCTTCTGAATTGTTGAAGGAAATTGAACTTGATAAGTGACTAATTTACGTAATAATTGTATGATATTTTATATTATTTTTAGTCACTTTGGGTATATTATTGGAAGAAAATGATTCATTTTGGCTATAATTGGTATAAAATGCTTTTGTTCAATTAAATGAGGTTTTTATCACTTTTTACTTGGATTTTGTGTATTTTGACAGTTTTGACACATTTTCGTATTTCGGCTATAACTTGAGCTACGATGATCGGATTGGGATGATTCTTGAACCCATTTGAAGATAAGAGATAGATCTACAACTTTGGTGAAGACATCTAAATCCAGTTTGAAGGTTTTCCAGGTCAAAAGGCCGAAGTACAGAGTCAATTGCTATTGGTCGAAACTGGAACAAGGCATGGAGCAGGCAAGGGTATTTCAGTCATATCTAAGCCTACACAGATCCAAATGAGGTGATTATTGATGCATTAGAAAGATAACTCAAGAGGCTACAACTTTCATGTTTTAGACATGAGCTGGTTCAGCCTCTAACATCAAGAAAAGATTGGTTGAAGTTGGGCCAAAAACAGAGCAAGTGATCCACACTCGGATCCACTATTCATCCGAACCCTCGGTTGTTTCTAGGTTAGTGGAACCGAGCTCGGATCCATACGGATCCGAGGTACTGTAGCAGCTCGGATCACTGTAGCAGCCCCAGATTTACTGTAGCAATCCGGCCTGAATTTGGCCGGATTTGTGGCCGGATTGTGGTCAGAAAAGGCTGCTCTGTACGCGTAAAACTCAATTTCACCTCCACCAACTCACATGTGATGCTAGACATGTGAGAGACATTACCAGCTGTAAGGAGAAAGTGTAAAGCTTCATTCCTTGACCATTTTCATCATTAAATAGCCAAATTCATTGCAAGATTGGGAGAGAGAGAGACATACGGGAGAAGCTTGGAGTGCAGAGATGTAGCTCTTGCATTTTCTGAGTAGTAGCAGTAGGTTAGTATAGAGTAGAGTGTTATCCATTGTTGTTTATTAGCTAGATGAAGATGAAGATGGAGGATGAAGAAGGCAAGGAGATGAACTCATGTGACAAGGGTTACATTCCTTCCAAACTCTTTATCTTTTGTACTTGATTCCAAGTTTGGTTAATATACAAGTTCTGGATTTTGTGTTCAATATGTGTCTCTAAAGTTTATGCCTTGGGTTTGGTTGAACTTTCTATAATTGTTAGTGTTTATTATTTGGTTATTTGATTGCTATGATTTGAGCAAGTTATTTAGCACTTTGGCTCTTTAAATCATGATTAATCTGGTACCATTGATTGTGATTATCTAAGGTGTTGTTTCTGCAATGAAAATTGAGATTTAACACTAGTTCATGAAGTGCTAAACATAGGGAGTACACTCACGAAAGTAGAGGTGCACTTATGTGGTTTTTAGTGATTCATTTCATGTAATTTCATTGAAGAAATGAACTTGTAACTAATTTCATAACCATGAAAATAGGTATGGATTAGTTATGAGTATAGTTGATTCACTACGAAAGTAGGTTTCATATGTTTAAGGAAATTACACCATAACTAGCCTAGATGTAGTATTCAATGATCCAAATATAACACTTGCATGAGTAGTTAGGGATACCACAACCTATGGAGCTTTTATTTGTTATTTTGTATAATTTCAGTAGGTTAAATTTGTTATAATTCATTGATAGTCTAAATAATAGAGAAGCTTAAGTAATACCGGTAATTGTTCACTCTTTCCTGTGGGATCGACCCGATATATACCCTAAACTACTAGTTGATCTGTATACTTGCAATGAACGGGTGTAATTCGGTATTTTTAGCTTGCACGTATGTAAAATACCCGTCAGAACTCACATATAAGATTGAGATTGTACATTGCCAAACAAACAAGCATTCACTTTTGCTATCAAGAACTCCTTTTTTTTGGGTGTTTTCTGAGCTTCACATTTCAAACATAGCTAATCAAACAGTCCTAAGATTAACTAGAACATCATATAACCAAGACATGATTAAACACAAAAACCAATTCTTTTGGCAAAAATAAGGAGTATAATTACAGACTTGCCACATTGAAAATAGAGAAACTGCCTTTTTTTTCATCCACCAATAAAGAGCAATATATCCATACACAGTACACTCACAGATTCAGACAAGAAGAATTTCAAAGAAAAAAAAGTTGAAATTTCCTTTTACCATTTTAAAATGATGAGGCTGAGACACATCTTCATCTTGCATTGATTGAGGTTGATGAGTTGATTGATTCACCAATTCAGCAACAATCACCCCCACTTCCAGATTTCTCATCCATACTGATCAATAACTGAAATTCCCAGTTTTTTCTTTTCTCTTTTTCTTTATAAACTCAATTCACACTTTTAAGCAGTAATCCTGAAAACCCAGAAAAACCCATTTCAGTATAAACGAAACTGGTAATTCCAAAATCAATTCTCTCATCAAGCTCAAAACTTTGAGCTTGGAAAAGAATACAGAGTGATAGAAGCAGTGGGCAGCAGCAGTAGCATCAGGAAAGAGGAGAAATATGAACAGCTTGCTTTTCTTTTCCAGGAGGAAACAAGATGGGATGTCGGACTCTGCTAAGAAAGATGACAAACAAACAAAAAAATTCCAAAAAAAAAAAGCAAATTTTGTTTAGAAAGAATTTGAAGAAGTTGGGAAGAAGTTTCAGCTTTGGAAAGCAAGAAGAAGTTTTTTATCTTCTTGTTTTCATATATTTTCTTTAACGTATCATTAGCAGTCTGCAATACTAATTACAGGTAGGATTATTAGTATTTAATTAGTAATTTTAGTTAGTTTATGTCTTGCTTAATTAAAATAATCATTGTTGGTGGTATTTATTACAGATAAATTTTTCATGAAATTAGTTTTTACACAATTAACATACATTTATAATTGTTAGCGTAAAAAATAGTGTATAAAAATTTACCATTTATTAAATTTTGAGATTAATTTAATAATATGAATACTAATAATCAATTAAATATAGCAGTACCCGCCAACTAAGTCTGAAGTGTACAGCAGGAGTCTCCTGAGTTCTGACCTTTGAGATTAGAACAGATTCTATGTGCCTTCTACTAATATTTTTTTTTTATAGGGACATCCACTTGATTTGATTTCTACTTTTATTTTTATTGTTTCTTAAATTTTTTTTTTCTTGTCAAGAGAATGTACAATCCTTGTCAATGACTGTCTTTATAGCTGTTGCCCACAAAAGAAAACAAAGAACCACTGTAGTGTAGGTTGTAAGAGTTTTTAATTTTCATGAAATGTTCAATATTATCCAATTATATCTTCATACAAATCTATGTAAATTTATTTATCAAAGAAAAGGTCCATTTCACCAAAAAACCAACAAATGAGACAAGAGAATGGAGAGAATAATACATTCAGCTTGTTCTCATCTCTTATTACAAATTCAAGTTTACAGTCTTTGATTGTGAGTTTGTAAATTTCTTTATGGGAATATTCTTATGCACCAATTAAAAAAATTCTTATGCACCATTTGTTTTTTATGCATCTTATGAAGGTAAACTCAATTTAAATGGATAAGAGGTAAGAGCTATTTAGGTATGACATATACTGCCCAATTGTACATTTGGTATTGTTTCAAAAAAGTAAAACAAGTGAAAATTGTTATTGTATTTTACAAATTGTTTATACGCTAAATGGGGAGAGGGATGAGTTTGGTAGTTCAGAAGAGGGAGTGTGAGTGAGAGATTTCAGATTCGAACTTTCCTTATAATGGCACTCATTTTCCACTTTGTCCACATTTGGACCTTTTTTTTTATTTTTCTGTCATGGAGAATAAAGCATGTGGTTTTATTTATTTGTTTTGCAACATTACTTCCACTACTGCTTGGTTCTTGGAGCATATGCTTATATCCTATTTCAGAATACATGAAAGACCATAAACTCCATGAGACTTCATTTTGTTGTGGTGTGTAGCCAACGGTCAGCTGCCTCTCCAAACCTTCATTTTCACAAAATTCTTGGAATGCATTTGAGCTGTACTCCTTACTACGATCACTCCTCAACTTCTTGATATAATAGCCATTTTATTTTTCAACAAGACTTTTCAACTTCTTAAAAATTGAAAACACCTCGGATTTTTCTTTCATAAAATAGACCTAAGTCATTCTTGAAAAAGCATCAATGAAAAGGATGAAATACTTATTACCTCCATGAGAAGTTGTCTTCATGGGCCCATAAATATCCGCATGAATTAGCTCCAAATTCTTCTTGGCTCACCATGCAACTCCTTTAGGAAATGGTTGCCGGTGTTGTTTGCCAAGTGCACAACCTTCACAAACTTCATGTTTCTCCTCAATTCTTGGTAAGCCATATGTCATCCCTCTTTGTTGAAGCACATTGAGCTATGAAAATTCAAATGGCCAAACCTCTTGTGCCACAACCATGAATCTTCACTGACATTTACTTTCAAGGCTCGATTTCCACTATAATTGAATTTCATTGGAAAACTTCGGTTGGCTTTGCATTTGGATTTTCATCACAAGTTGTTTACCATCCTTTTCATCATAGATGCAACACTCATAATCATCAAAGTTAAGTGCATATTTATGCTCAAGAAGCTGTCCAAGACTGAATAGATTTTGGTTTAAATCAGGAACAAATAAAACATCACGAATGAACTTCATACCTTGCTTGGTTTGGACACCAATTGTTCCCAATCCTTGTGCTTGAACTATGACTCCATTTCCCATCTTCACTTCAGTCTTTGTAAATTCATCCAAGTCAACAAAAATGGATCTATCTCTTGTCATATGATTGCTACAACCGTTGTCAAGGTATCACATATTGTTCTCGACTTCGGTGGCCATGTGACAAGCATAGAATAAGTTTCCTTCTCCTTATTTGTCTTCTGAAAATTGTGATTGATGATTGGTCTTGAATCTGCAATCCTTCTCAATATGGCCAAATCTCTTGTAATAGTAGCACTTTGGCTTGTCTTTGTGCCAACGATCTTTTTCAAGGTGATTGGTCTTGCTACAATAGTTGCAAGGTTGTGAATTTTGAGCATTAAGGCCTCTTTGAAGGTTGTTTCTTCCTCTTTCTCTTGAATTTTTACCTCTGCCTCTTCCACGGCCATATCTACCACCTCTTTGGTAGTTACAAGATGGTTCTCATTCATTGGTTTTGGGTGTGATAGGAAAGCACTTCAACAGATTTTTCAGCATGCCTAGCCAACCTTCTATCTTGAGCTTTCAAGGATCCCATCAACTCTTGAACACTCATTGAAGAAATATCTTTTGTCTCGTCAATTATGGACACCATTGGATCAAATTTTAGAGGCAAACTAACAAGAATCTTTTCAACAATTTTGCTATCACTGTCACACCCCATTTTTTGAAAAATAAAATAACGAGTTATAAATATGAATTTTTGATTAAATTTGAGTGAAAATGTGTTTTTTGATTCTTAGAGAATAAAGAAAAAGAAAAGGGCTTAAAATGGGACTTAAAAAGTGCGACGTTTTGGGCCCAAAACAAGTCTAAAAAGGGTTTTTAAGAAAAAATAGGAGTCGCCATTTGGTATTGAGTTAAGGTGTACCAAGTCACCTAAAAATATATTTTTAATAAAAAAATAGGTAGAACCCTTCTTAGATGACTCCAGGTCTTTGAAAACAAGATAAAAGAGTTCAGGAGTCACGATTGAAGAAAGGGAAGGCAAAGATTTGACAAAATCAAACCTAAGGCACCCTTTCAACCTACCAAGGCTAGTTGCGAGATTTAGTAAAAAATTTTCTTAATCTAACTTATATGACTTATCACATTTTGGATGTTACTACATGGATGCAAATCTAGACCTAATGGATATCGAGAGAATCGAAATATCTCTTCAAAGTTTAATTGGTGTGAATCACATTAATTGTGATGCCCAAAATAATTCTTAGAAGAGGTCACGAATATGCAAAATGAGACTCAAAGAAAAGAAGAATTATAATATATAAACATACGTGACCTAAAAAAGGGAATGCGACATAACAGGTATGGGGGCTAAGATTCGTGACTTCAATTTTTCTTTTTATAGAGAAGATACGAGCGTGCTAAGGCTAAGAAGCCATACTCGTCCATTTCCTAAATTTGAAGGGTGCTCTCTAACCTAATCAATCAAATGCACTAACCTATTTCTAATTTTTCTTAAATAGAATGCAAGTCTAAATGTCATGTTTCGTACATAGGGATAAGGGATATACATATAGAGGAAATATCATGCAAAATGGTAAAGATCCTAAAAGTAGAAAATATGCATGAAATATAGTGATTGTCACACAAGCATGTGATTCTAATGTGTGGACGGACTGAAGGGTCTAGCATTGGACTAATCCATTTCTACAAGTCTTCACTAGCGTTGAGCTAGTGAGAAATCGGGGAGTATGACCATAACTAGTGTTGGACTAGTGTGGTGACGTCATGCATTTATTATAACTAAATAAATCATATAAAGTATAATTAAATCAAGTAAACATATAATGCACATAGAGCACATAACACATAAGCATAATTTCTAGATGTAAAACCCTAATGAAAGCGAGTAAACACATAAGCACACAAGCATGCAAGCACCCAAGCAAATAAATGTAAATAAGAGCCTAACTATTACATTCGGGACCTTAACTACAATCTAAGGGGGAGGGGAGGGTTCAAAAATAATAATCTAACTATTACATTCATCTAACTAAATACATTTTTAGCAAAAATCAAAACCTATCTATTACATAAACTAACTAAATACATGTCTTGAGCACCTATCTATTACAACTTGGCATTTTATTGCCTCTCAAATAATCATCAAAATTAAATAAAACAAAAGAAACTTAAAATGAATAAGAATGACTAATTAAAGAAAAAGCACTCGAAACATGTAATTACACATAAAACACATTGGAGCACATAAAAATATTTAAAATAATAAAAGAGCTTACCTCCCTTGAAGTTGCGGTTAAATGGGGCGAAATTTGCCCTACTTATGCTCCAAAATGAACAAAATGATCAAGGCACCAATTTAATTATAAAGAAATGGAAATAATCATGCAATCTACCCATTAAAGCACTTAAATGAAGTATAATTAACAATTAAATAAGAAAAGTAACTTGTATTTAAGAAATCAAAACTACTAGGGACCAAATTACAAAAATTAAGAAAGTTTTAAGGGTTAATATGTAATTATTACAAAATTTAAGGGTCACAATTTAAATAAAAATAAAGTTTAGAGACCAAATTACAATTAAATTAGGGACCTAATTGAAAGTACAGGAACTAATCTGCAAATTATGCACCAGATTTCTAAGAAGCCAAAACCAATGGGCCATTTTTAGTTCTTCTTTGGGCCAAGGTCATTTTGACCCAACAAAAACCCAAGTGAAAAGAGACGGGCTAGGCCATCATTTTTATCAAATAGACCCAACTAAAAATGAGTGGGCTTTCTCCACCAACCCAAGCCAAAATTCATTCAAAAAAGATCAAAACCCATTGCCTAAGCCCAAACGAAATAAACCTTACAAAACCCAACAAAAAATTAAATCAACTAAAAATATTAAACCCTAATTATATCCTAAAATTTGAAAACAAGTTGCTCAAGGGACACATTTAAACATGCAAAAGATGATTAAAACCAAATAGGGGGAAAAATTGATTCAATTGCAGAAGTTTTTGGGCTACAATACAATTACCTGAAAGTTGGGGGACCAAAACGTAAGTTTTCATAATTTTCTCATGCAAGTTACGAAGAAGAGCTTCTGCAACTTTCTGATGCTTTGAAACTTCAGCAACCTCATGCGGCAATCTTTAACAGCAATCTCAAACAAGAATCCAACCTCAAGTTCTCATTAAATCTCATAAGCTTATCATCAAGATACCATATTGAGCATACAAAATAAAGGAAAATCTAGAATGGGGGGAAAAGCTTGCAAATTCCAGGTTCATTCATGAAAACTTTCCACAAGTTTCTGGGTTCATTATCAACTAAAAGCAACGTGGGATGATTCCTACACACAAAGTCTCATGACCCACAACAATACGAGATCCAAAGGCAATGGTATGGGGTGAAGATATGAACTGACAACTTGTGCGAAGATGGAAAAGCCACAGAAGAAAAAGACAAAAAACCAAGAAATCTAAAGAGAAATTTTTAAAATTATGATGATTTTTAAAAAAATTCTACAAAGGGGGTATTTTGTGTATGGTTGTCTGTTTTTGAGGTCTTCGCATTCAGCAAATGCGAGTTCTTTGAGCTCGCATTTGCTAAATGCGAAGTCTCCCTAAATTATTCTAACCGAAATTAAAAAAAAAAAAAAAAACAAAAGCAGACCTCGCATTTCACAAATGCGAGGTAAGCAACCGCCCAGCAATGAGCAAAGAAGCTTGTTGTCCAGTGAACGAGCAAGCTGCAATTTTACACTTATGATTATTGCTCAAACAATAATCATAAGTAACAAGCCGTGGCGTGCTTCATCATGCAAGTGATAAAACTAGTGAACAAGTATTCACTATGTACCATCTTAAGGTTCTTTCCAACATTGGCTTCTAGATTTTGCCTAAAAAATTTTTGTTTTTGCTTCAATTGTAATGCCATTTTCCCTTGCTTTATGATTTCACTGCAAATTATGAAATGATTTACAATTTGCAATGCAAATTTCTACAAATTTTACTACTTAAGGCTCTAAATTCAGCACAATTGAAAAAAAAAAGATCCCATAATATTGAGATCAATAGTTGATAATAATTTGGGGCAATAAATCGTAACCAAACTAGCAAGCTTTTTGGTTGGGCCGTATCTTGCATCCGATAAATACGAATTCCTAGAAAATTACATCAAATAATTTTAATATATTTTAAATTACTTTTTTAATTTGTTTATTTGTTAAATTCATTCTTAATAATTTACCATAAACTCTTTGTTATTAAAAAATATATGTAGCTGATGTTGTAAAGTGTATTAATGTAGTAAGTCAACAATTTTTGTAAAGTGTATTAATCTAGTAATTCAATAATTTAAGTATCTATAAACCAATTGAGAATTCGTAGCTGCTCAATTACTTATATTAAAAGTAACATATTATATACCACATAAAAAAGAAAAGTTAGCAATTATTATTTGAAGCGAAATTAAAAATAAGAATGAACAAGAATAGTATTTTATTTTTTTGTTATTGATACTACTAATAATTGATTAATCAATTTCTCAAATTTGCTATTATATATTGGCAAAGTTAAATTTCTTAAATGACATTGGCCCCCGTTGGATTAGCTGTTTTCGGGGTTGTTTTTCAAAAAGTAGTACTGTAGCATTTTGTTTTTAAAAAACAAGCCAGTTTGGATTAATTGTTTTTGGGGTTGTTTTTGAAAAACTATATAAAAAAATTTGCTGTAGGTTTTCTTGGATTATTTTGTTCACGTATTTTTAAAACATATTGTTGCGTATTTCTATAATTTATGATTTTTATATTTATATACATTTATCCATTTATAATACATTTATGAATATTTATAAATAAATATATTTATATATTTATATAAGAATATGTAAATGTATAAATGTATTATATTACATATAATACATAATATAAATATATTTATAAATGTATAATTAATATAAATGTATAAATTATAAATGAATATTATGTAAATGTATAAATTATAATTTATAAATATATTTATAATATTATGTATAAATGTACAATTAATATTATTTATAATTTATAATTTTTATAATTTATAATTTTTATTGTTTAAATATTTATATACCTTTATGCATTTATACCATCAAAACTTAACTAATGAGAGGGATTTATTCATACTCCATTTTATTTTAATAGTGAAAACGCATTTTTACGTGAAAATCGACACTTTTAGGTAAAGATTCCCGGTTACTCAACATTTAACTTATTCAAATTGCTAAGCATACTCTTAATTCCGATACCTTTTTACGCAAATGTCGACATTTGTAGATACCAACCTCCGGTTACTCAGTATGTGAATGATTGGAGTAGAAGATTAATATATATATTTTTTCTCTCTCTCTCTCTTTTTTTGATATGATTTCTTTTCCCTCTAACATCATTAAAGGAAGAATTTGGCCTTGTTTTGACTATATCAATCACTTACTTATAAAATTAAGTCAAAATGAGAAATATCATTAATCTTGCAAATTTGTAAGCATAATTTTTCTTATTTAACTGAATATACTTTCTAAGCATAATAATTCTTTCCAAACAAAATAAGGACTAAACCTTCAAGTACTACATATAGCATTCTATCCAATGGAAGAGTTTGAGCACTTAAAATGTGAACATTTTGGCCATTAATATTGGAAAATATTTTTAGAAAAATTTTGACAGAGTTCCCCATAAAAATGGACAAAACTCCCTGCCAACAACCTCAAGACAATATTTCGGAATAAAAGTTTAAGCCATAGACAATCAAATTCATGCATTCAAGACACAATGACCCACAAAATAAAGTAATCCCTCCCCCACACTTAAAATCTACAATGTCCTCATTGTAGAGGAAGGTAAAAGAAAACGAAACTTCCCACTTGGTAAGTGGTGATGCAGTTTGAAGCCCTTAATCCTCACGACCATCCAAATTGTGTCATGCTTGAAACACCAAGGGTACTAAACAGTATAAGTAGTACAAGAAAATCCAATAAGAAAACTACAAAGTTTGAACCGAACACAATAAAAGAAAAATAAAGCAATAAAAGATGGAATCCTCGAAAGGTCTTCACGACTGCTCAGAACGAGGGTCTACTGCCTCCTCAGCTCCCTGAGATGTACCACTAGGCCCCTCCTGTTGATGAGGGGTTGGAGTAGGTGAGCGGTGAATGTGGAAATGATCTTCCATCGCTCGAAGACGACGATCCTGCCTGTCTAGTCGCTCAGTCATCATCCGCTCGGTCTGGTCAATGCGCTCCATGACACGTGTCTCCATGCAGCAGATGGCATTGAGGATCTCTTGCAACTTGGATCGTGGCGGAGGCGGTGGTCGTGGAGTGGGAGGAGGAAGGGTCAGCTGTGCCTCTGTCTCTTGAGCTTGCTCGTGTGGTTCAGTGTGAGGTGGAAGCTGAGTGAAATAATTAACATGCTTCAAATGCAAAAATGAAAAATGAAAAGATAGACAAAGAATTAATGGATAAATTCGAAAGTGTGTAAATAAATTGTTTTTATTTTAATTTTTTGTAAGTGCATAAACAAATTCTTACTCCATTTATTTTTCAAAGTACAGACAGCAACAGGGGAAACAATTCAAAGGATAGCATGATCTTAAAAGTTATATCAGATTTACTTGCTAGATCTTTAATTGCTAGATCAAAAAAAATTTATTATATAAGGATATACAAGCACTCCTGTGCATTGTGTGCACGTAAAAATATTCCTGTCCGTTATGAATTTCCATAGCATGATTGATCTTTAAGGTATCTGACAAGCTATCTTCTTTATTGTCAACATTTATCATTAAAACCAACCGAAACTTAGGACAGGGCCATTCTTGTAATCAACCACAAGAAGAAACTTGGCTCCGATAACAAGCAATGTACAATGTCCAAATAAGAGACCAACCAAAACAAACAACAATGTCCAATAAATTGCCAAATCATTAAAGCCACTTCAATTCGTTTAAAACAAAAAATCCCAGAAAAAAAATTAAGACTCAAAAAAAAAATATCTTACCTCTTATGCTGTTTCTGCTGAAAGGAATGGCAAATGGAGAAAGACGGATGCCGGACTTGAATGGAGCTAGCTACCAGAGATGGGTTCCCAAAGGGGAAGCTCTGCAATGGCCGAGAGCTTTCGATGCTTCCGATGACGGCTTCGGACGAGAAGAAATGCCACATTTCTGGTTTCGCCTGAGGAGAAACGCCGCACGGGCTGACAAAATTGCAGAGCTTCCGAGGAGAATTCCGACAGCTTCCGACGACAAAGCTGTGAATCTGATTTCCAAGATAATTTTGAGAGTGAGGAGGCTGCACGGAAAGAGTGAAGGGAGTGACGAACTGAAGAGAAATGCGAAAGTGGGAAGTCTGATTGATTTCAGATTGAGTACCTCGCATTCATGAAATGCGAGGTACTTAATCTCGCATTCTTCTAATGCGAGCTAAGTAAGCTCGCATTTGTAGAATGCGAGCTTCTTTTTCTTTTTTTCTGGAAACACTTACCTCGCATTTGTGAAATGCGAGGTACCTGAACTCGCATTTGTGAAATGCGAGGTACCTGAACTCGCATTTCACAAATGCGAAGATCACAAGTCTGGAATCAGCTCCACAAATTACCCCTTTTGTAGAATAACTTTTTTTTTTCATCACAATTTAAGAATTTTCCCGAAATCTAAATGCAGCAACACAATTTTTACATGCTTGATGCCAATCTAAAGAAATGTAAACGAGAAAAGATGGGTAAGGGTTACCTTTGATGCTTTAACGCCAAACAAAACGTGGGAACATGCAAGATTTACACTCTCAGAGGTCGAAAGTTTGTCTCTTCGAATTCGGTTGCTGGAGTTTCAAGAGTTGGCGGGGTCGTCACTTTGAGCTTCGATTTGAGGATGTTACTGAGGTTTTCTTCGAAAACTTTCAACATCAATCTTCCTTCTTGGTCACCGTAGATTCTCCAGAAACTGATATTTTCTCCAGAGAGACTTTATAGAGATCGAGAGATGGCCCTGAATCCTCCCCAACCCTCAACCCTAGCTCCAGTTTTTTGTAAAAATTTCTGCCCTTCGTTTTTCTTCCTCCCTTTCTTCGTTTTCTCTCCTTTTTCCTCTGCTTTTTCTTTCTTTCTCCAGCCACCACCCTCGTCTCTCATGTTGTCCTCTCTTCAAGGCTGCGTTTCTCAGCCTTTTATAGTTACAAAAAATCCCTCCAACCCTAGCATCTAAGGTGCAGGTTTGCTGCATTTTTTCTTGATAATTTCTGACCCTTTAGATAGCTTTTGATCTGGATTTTCTTGGTGTTTAGATTAAAGCCAGGTGGATTGGTGCTGGAGTGATCCAATGGAGCGAAAAAATGATAAAAAAGGAATGGAAAAAGGCCAAGAAATGCTGTTGCAATTTCTGGTACCAATGGCCTCGTTCATGGCTTCTAGTATGAAGCCATGAACAGCGCGCATGCTTCGCACGCGCTCGTGGCCCTTCTACTTTTTTTATTTTATTTTATTTTTATTTATGAAAAACTGATTTTCATTTCTTCTTCTTTTCTCTTTTTTTTTTTATTTTCTTCTCTCTTTTTTCGATTTTCTTCTTCTCTCTTTTTTCGATTTTCTAAAAATGATTTTTCTTCCAAGATAATTATAGAAATGAAAAAATAAAATAAAATAAAATAAAATTTAACTAAAAATGAATAAATAAAATGGTAAAATTTTGGTGTCTACAATCACTAATTTCTTTACCAAAGGTTTTCATTTCATTTATAATTGTGGTGATTTTTGTGTAGTAATTTTGAATATTTTCATCATCACTCATGTTCAAATTTTCAAGATCTTTTCTAAGAGTTTGAAGAGTAACATTCTTTACCTTAAGATTTCCTCGAAACTCCTTTTGTAGAATCTCCCATGCTTCCTTGGCATGAACAGCTCCCATAAATTTTGAAAAAAAAAATATCTGGACTTATACCTTACCGGATGTGTGAAAGAGCCTTTGCATCCTTCTTCATATGCTCTTTAAGTGCCTTTAATTCTTGATTCATGAGACCTTCACTATTCTCTATAGCCATTCTCTACATATTCGCATAAATCTTGTGATCTGAAAATTGTTCTCATTTTCACGAACCAATGATTATAGTGCCCACCGGAAAATATGGGAATTGGAAGACTATCACTAGTATGATTAGCCATCTTGTATAGTTGAAAATTTCTCAAATTTTTCTGGTTTTAGGGTATGAATTAAGGCTGTGAAACCTTAGCTCTGATACCAATTTATTGGATATTAAGCCAAGAATTTACAATATTTGGAGACAAGGGTAGCTTCAATTGTTTTTTTTCTTTTATGTCTTTCACTCTCTTGTATTGGTTTGAAGCTTACAAGGTCTATTTATAGTTGTAAATGATCATTCTAGATACATAGGGAAGAGTTCCAGCCACACTTACCAACAACCTTCTTAATTTCCAACCTTCTAAATACATAGAGAATATTTAAATTATCTAGAGAGCATTCCAACATTCTAGATACATAGAGAACATTCCAACTATCTCATTTACTAAGTAATTAATCAAGCTAATTGATTTAACACATTATTCAACGCACATGATCAAAACATTTTATTAGCCACCTCGGAACTAAAGAAGGATTCACAATTTTAGGCACTAATATTTGTGGCTCTTGGAGTGGTATCATTACTAGCATATCCCGTAAGGACATACTTTTTTGGAGTGGCTGGGGGTAAATGGATCAGACTGATTAGATTGATGTGCTTCCAAAAGGTGGTTCATATGGAGGTTGGTTGATTTGATGAGTCTGAGAACTCAAGTGGAGCTATTGGTGCAAAGCTCTCTGCTGATGCGGCTACTCTGCCTGCATTAGTTGGAGATGCACTTGTACTCATGGTTCGAAGACTCGGCCGAGTCGTCACCGTCTCGGCCCTCGCCGATACGATACCGTGACGAAACAATACCGAGATACTCAACTCGCCGAAACGTCACCGTGAAGGGTTGAAACGGCCGAGTCACATCGAATCATTCCGAGTCATCCCGAGTCAACTCAAACTTTTATTATTTTTACTAATTTTTTAATTATTTTTGTTTATCATATTTTTTACAATTTTTAGAATATTAAATATTTTAAAAATTCGCGTCTCGCCGAGACCGCGACCGATATGCCGAGACTAATGTGGAACAGTCCAGGCCGCGACCGCGACTTTGAACCATGCTTGTACTGCTCGTTCAATCCACTTCAACAGCAGTTGCAGGTTTGATTATTGCTTTTCGTGCAAGTTGGCAACTGGCACTTATTATTCTTGCTATGATGAGCCGATGGTTCTATAGACAAATACAAAGCACATCTAGTAGCTAAAGGCTATCGGCAAAAGGAAGGATTGGATTATTTCGATACTTATTCTCCGGTTTCTCGAATTATATCTATAAGGATGTTAATAGCAATAGCTGCCATATATAACATGGATATACATCAAATGGATGTTAAAACAGCCTTTCTGAATGGTGAATTAGATGAAGAAATTTATATGGAACAACCGGAGGGTTTTGTGGTCAAAAATCAAGAGAATAAGATGTGTAAGTTGGAGACTAAAGAGAAGTCTAAGAAATAGGAAACGGAAAACTACCAGTAACAAATCTTACTACTAAACAAGTTCAAATCAGTGATGTGATAAACTAGAACAATGTTAATAACAATAACTTACTAACTTACAAATCACAGAGGCTTGATCTTTGATCAATGTCCTAAAACAGAATTTTGCTCTTCCCCTTTGTGCAGAAGTGCGTGAGCAATCTATCCCCAGGATTCAACTGTGAATTCTCCCTCAAATTTGCACAAGAATTTAGGAAGTCTATGAACTCTGTGTTTTCACTTTTCTCTCAAGATGGTTCTATGGAACTTCTGCAGAGACGTTTTTTTAATGCAACAAAGGGAAAGAAAAACAAGTAGAAGTCTGGGATTCACTGGAGAAGAAATACAAAACGGAGGATGCTAGGGCCAAAAAGTTTGTGATTGGAAAATTCCTCAAGTATGTAATGATGGATTCAAAGCCAGTGACAAAACAAGTAGAAGAGATTCAAATTCTCATGCATGAGTTACATGGGGAAGAATGCTCAATTAATGAACACTTTCAGGTTGGAGCAATAATTGAAAAATTGCCTCCATCTTGGAATGATTTCAAAATCTACTTGAAACACAAGTGTAGAGAGATGTCCATGGAGGATCTGATCTTGAGATTGCGAGTAGAGGAAGATCATTGCAAGGGTGATAAGAGTGATGCACCATCCATGGAGGCCAAAGCCAATATGATTGAGGGATCGAGTTCCAAGTCAAAATTCCAAAAGAATAAAGGCAAAAAAAGAGTAGGAGGGGCTGGAAATTCTATGGCACCTAAAGGCAAGAATTTCAAGCGGATCAGAGGGTTATGCTGGGTGTGTGGAAAACCAGGGCACAAGGCAAAAGATTGTTACTTCAGAAAGGGCCAAAATGATGCTAACTCCTTGAAGAACAAGGAAGCAAACATGGTTGAAGAAAATGTTCAGCATATGGACACCGATGAAGACAATCTTGTTGCTGTAGTGACTGAAGTGAACGTCGTTTCTGATGTCAAGGGCTGGTGGATTGATACCAGAGCCACAAGGCACATCTGTTCGAATGAAAATCTGTTTTGTGAATACAATAAGATCACAAATGGTGAAAAGCTCTACATGGGAAACTCCTCTTCTTCAAGAGTGGAGGGGAAAGGGACTATCAAGTTAAAGTTCACTTCTGGAAAAGTCATAACCCTCAAGGATGTTCTTCATGTACCTGATATTAGAAAGAATCTAGTTTCTGGTCCACTCCTTAGCCAAAAAGGATTCAAGCTTGTGTTTGAGTCCAATAAATTTGTACTTACTAAGGGTGGAATGTATGTAGGAAAAAGCTATTTGGCTGATGGTTTGTTCAAACTAAATGTAATGGTTGCAATTGCTATGAATAAAGATAATATTTCTGTTTATATCGCTGATTCCTTTGACTTATGGCATGCAAGGCTAGGGCATGTTAATTCTAGATCTTTGCATAGAATGATGAATTTGGGACTTATTCCTAAATTTGACTTTGATGTCAAAAGAAAATGTGAAGTATGCATTGAATCAAAATTTGCTAGACATACTTATAAATCTGTCCAAGGAAGAACAATTGAATTACTTGACTTAATTCACACGGATATATGTGACTTTAAGTCACTTCCTACACGTGGTGGGAAAAATTACTTTATCACATTCATTGATGATTGTAGTAAGTATTGCTACATTTACTTGATCAAAAGTAAAGATGAAGCTTTGGGAATATTAAAAATTTACAAAGCTGAAGTTGAAAATCAACTTGGAAAAAAGATAAAGGCAATACGATTAGACAGAGGTGGAGAATATGAATCTGATGCCTTTGCAGAATTTTGTGCTATACATGGAATAATTCATCAAACTACTGCACCTTTTGCACCTCAACAAAATGGTGTAGCAGAAAGAAAGAATAGAACACTTAAAGACATGATGAATTCTATGTTAAATAGCTCGGGTTTAACTCATAATTTGTGGGGTGAGGCATTGCTTACTGTGAATCATATCTTGAATAGAATACCATATAAGAAGACTAATAAGTCTCATTATGAGATATGGAGAGGACGATTACTAACATATAAAACACTTAAAGTGTGGGGTTGTCTAGCAAAGGTCTTAATTCCTATACCTAAAAGGACAAAGTTAGGACCTAAGACTGTTGATTGTGCTTTTATCGGTTTAGCAAATCACAGTGCAGCTTACAGGTTCTTAGTGATTAAATCTGAGAATCCAAATGTTCATATTAATACGATTATTGAGTCCAATGAGGCTGAATTTTTTGAAGGAATTGTGCCTTATAAAGATAAGGAGACAATCTCAAAGAAAAGAGGTTTTGACGAGAGTCGAAATGAGTCTCCTAAATTAAGTGTTAAAGATCAAGCCAGGGAACCAAGAAAAAGCAAAAGGACAAAAATCTCTAAGGATTTTGGTCCAGACTTTATCAGTTATCTAACTGAAGAAGATCCAAGAACCTATAGTGAAGCTATGAGGTCACCTGAAGCTCCTTACTGGAAGGAAGCAATTGATAGTGAAATCCAATCTATTTCACAAAACAATACTTGGGAATTGGTTGATCTTCCACCAGGAAGTAAACCAATTGGTTGTAAGTGGGTTTTCAGTAAGAAACTCGGAGCCGATAGTTCTATAGACAAATACAAAGCACGTCTAGTAGCTAAAGGCTATCGGCAAAAGGAAGGATTGGATTATTTCGATACTTATTCTCCGGTTTCTCGAATTACATCTATAAGGATATTAATAGCAATAGCTGCCATATATAACATGGATATACATCAAATGGATGTTAAAACAGCCTTTCTGAATGGTGAATTAGATGAAGAAATTTATATGGAACAACCGGAGGGTTTTGTGGTCAAAAATCAAGAGAATAAGTTGTGTAAACTTGTCAAGTCTCTTTATGGACTTAAACAAGCACCTAAGAAATGGCACGAGAAATTTGATCGCGCGATGTTATCACATGGATTTAAGATAAATGAATGTGACAAATGCTTGTACTACAAGGAAATGAAGAATTCTTGTGTTTTAGTATGCTTGTATGTTGATGATATGCTCATAATAGGAACTAGTAAGGATGCAATAAACTCAACTAAGAAATTGTTGAGTTCAATGTTTGACATGAAAGATTTAGGTCAAGCAGATGTAATTTTGGGCATTAAAGTCAAAAGAAGTGATGAAGGATATGTCCTTACCCAATCTCATTATATTGAAAAAATACTGCAACGGTTTTATCAAATGGATTGTAAACCAGCAGTAACTCCTTTTGATGCTAATTGCAATTTGCAAAAACATAAAGGAGATCCAATTCATCAATTGGAATACTCTCAAGTGATTGGAAGTTTGATGTATCTGATGAACTCTACTAGACCTGATATTGCTTATTCAGTAAGCAGGCTAAGTAGATATACAAGTAGTCCAGGATATGAACATTGGAAAGCATTAAATAGAATACTAAGATATTTGAAGTTTACTTCAAATTATGGACTACACTATACAAAGTATCCTCCTGTTCTAGAAGGATTCAGTGATGCTAACTGGATTTCAGATAACACAGAAACCAAGTCGACTAGTGGATATAAATTTACACTAGGTGGAGCAGCGGTATCATGGCGGTCCTCAAAACAAACTTGTATTGCACGTTCTACAATGGAATCAGAGTTTGTAGCATTGGATAAAGCTGCTGAAGAAGCAGAATGGCTTAGAAACTTTCTAGAGGACGTTCCACTATGGCCAAAGCCTGTCACAGCCATTTGTATACATTGTGATAGTATGGCTGCTCAAGCTAGAGCTAAAAATAGTGTATACAATGGTAAATCAAGGCATATTAGGCGCAGACACAATACAATTAGACAGTTGCTCTCCAATGGAATTATTTCCATTCAATTCATAAGATCAAAGGCAAATTTAGCAGATGCTTTGACTAAAGGCCTACCAAGAGAGCAAATGAAATTCTTATCGAGGGAAATGGGTCTAAAGCCAATTAATGAGTAAAATCCGGTGGAAGCCTAACCTAGCAGATTGGAGATCCCATGGTCTAGGTTCAATAGGCAAACTAGTTGGATCACACTCAAATAAGTAAAGCACATGAGTTGCTCATTTCTATGATAAACATGTATTGTTGTTGATTGTTGTAGGGTATGCGTAAGCATTTTATGACAACTATAAGAGTTCTTTAGAACCTATAGTAGAGTTACCTATGTGATAGTAAATGTGGGGTCGCATTTATGAGAATGATAAAGGCTAAATTCTCTAAAGCTATCATGAAACCGGGATTTGTTCAGGACCAAAAATTAAACAACAACGTTGTGAACTACTATGCTATTTAAACATAGTTGTGTGTGCAGTATATTGTCTTGGTTACTACAAATGGTGATCAGTTCAAGATCAGTTATATCCACTGCATCATCAAGTAACTCCGGTATACTCTCACTAAGGTAAAGTTTAAGTCTTCTACGACACTTCACCTGATGCACAACATGTTAATTTTCTCTCAAGAGTGTATTATTACTATATTTATTTTTAAGTTTTAATTCAAATGTGGGGTATTGTTGAAAATGAGGTTTGAATTAAAACCTTCATTGGTCTAGGAAGTTTCTTCTTAAAAGTCATGATTCTTCATTTTTTCCAGATTAGTTTCTTCTTGACTTTCGGTTGGGAAGTCATGACTTTTGGACTAAAAACTGTCTACCAACAGTTTCTTCATGACTTTTGATCTATAAATATGTTAGTAGGACAGAAAGTTGGTAACCATTTTTCTTTCCCTTTGTTGCATTAAAAAAACGTCTCTGCAGAAATTCTATAGAACCATCTTGAGAGAAAAGTGAAAACACAGAGTTCATAGACTTCCTAAATTCTTGTGCAAATTTGAGGGAGAATTCACAGTTGAATCCTGGGGACAGATTGCTCACGCACTTCTGCACAAAGGGGAGGAGCAAAATTCTGTTTTAGGACATTGATCAAAGATCAAGCCTCTGTGATTTATAAGTTAGTAAGTTATTGTTATTAACATTGTTCTAGTTTATCACATCAGTGATTTGAACTTGTTTAGCAATAAGATTTGTTACTGGTAGTTTTCCGTTTCCTATTTCTTAGACTTCCCTTTACTCTCCAATAGATACCACTGATAGGATTGAATGGATATATACAAACCAAGTTCATGAAAGGGTTTAGTGCAGATGCAAAGGTTAGTGTTTTGAAAACGATACTATTAGTTGATATCTGCTTGATATAGAGGAATTCAATGAATTATTCTTCCAAAAAATAACCTTAAACTTGTTTTCCCAAAAAAAAAAAAAAAATTCTGGTAAGCATTGGAAAATCACTCAATTATGTGAACTTTAAAATTTTTGCAGATTATGTAAGAGGAAGCAAGTCAAGTTGCTAGTGATGCAGTTAGGAGTATAAGAACAGTTGCTTCATTTCGTGCTGAAGAGAAGGTGACAGATATATATGAGAAGAAGTGTGAAGGCCGGATAAGGGCAGGAATTAGGCAAGGGTTGGTTAGCGGAATTGGTTTGGGTTCATCATTAGCATTATTCTTTTGTGTTTAATGCCACTGGTTTTTACGTTGAAGCCCATCTCGTAAAGGATGGCAAAATGACATTCTCCGAGTAAGTACAGAAAACACGTCCTCGTAGGAAAAATTCAGCAAGTAATCCTAAGGAAATGTTTTGTTTGATATTGATTTACGGGCCTCAGAAACTATTATTTATCTTGCAGGTTTTCTTTGCTCTGATATTGGCAGCCACTATAGCAGTTAATCAAATTCAATTCCAATAGATTCAAGCAAAGCCAAGAGTGCTGCGGCTTCAATATTTGCCATACTAGACAGGATATCGAAAATGGATGCAAATGATGAGTCTGGCATGACCTTAGAGAGTGTGAAGGGAGAAATTGAGTTACGGCATGTAAGCTTCAAGTATCCAAGGAGGCCAAATGTGCATATATTCCAAGACCTCTCCTTATGGATTCAGAGTGGCAAGGTAAAACTGGATAACCTACCTATAGTTATCAAAACAAAGTTATTCGCCGGTGATTCTTCTTCTTCTTCTTTCTCATATGGTTTAAAATACTGAAATGAGAGCCCCATCATCCTTTTGGAGCAATGGTTCTGAAACAATACATTTAGTTACAAACCCCAAAACCCAAATTACAGATTTTTATCAAGATTCCAATTCCTCTAAATCCTTGCCATGATTATGACAGAAAACAAGAACCCCACTTCAGTACCACTCTAAAAGAAGTAGGACTGACCTCCTATTATCAAGTTCTATCTTCAAAATAGAACCAAGGTAGAGATACGGTCATGCTGAACAAGTTTCAGTCCAAAAAACAGAGACAAGAGGACCTATAACAATTAACTACCAAACTTGTATATTCAGATGATTGCTACCATACCAAAATACATATATACCAAACCACTCGGGTTGGTCCAATGGCCAGGGAGGTCTCTTAGAATTCTCCCCGCTACACCAATTTATTTGTGAACAATTAGAACTATCCAAAAATGAAATCACTAAGAATC